>NC_088423.1:17645761-17808261 GCF_034236695.1 Oncorhynchus nerka
CATTGTAATCTAATTGAACAAAACACTGACTAACACCTCCTCAGATCTCGCAAGCACACACACACCCACACACACACGCACGCACACACACACATATACACACACACACACACACACACACACACACATACACACACCCACACACACACGCACGCACACACACACATATACACACACACACACACACACACACACATACACACACACACACCTCCTCACATCTCTCAGGCTTTACTCGTTGTATCACTACCTCTGCCATAATCCATAGCCATAATAATTAAATATGATTCACAAATTCAATCACAGGAATTATGGAGCGTAAGTATTTAGTAATAATCTTTATAAATTCAAATTTATCAGGCCTGCTGGATGCTTAATGGCAGCTAATCCACAGACAAAAGGCCTTGGCACAGTCACTCTAGACATTTTAGAACACGGGAAAGAACAGTCCTTCAGTCAACCTCTTACACACGATCCAGTATTAATTTAAAGACTGTTCTGTGCTGTAAAGGTGTAATTGTATTTAAAGGAAATATTAATTAGTCAAGTTTAATATGATTCTGTGATGTACTGTAAAGGGTGGGTTGATGTACTGGCTCTAATTTAAATGACCTAAACTTCTCATTTGCTCTAGCACAGGAACAGAACCATCGTTTGCCAGTGCTGTGATAAAATATTGTGTAGCTAGCCAGACAGTTTAAGAGGAAGGATACCATACATTTTTTAAATTAACTGCCAATATGCCAACATTCAATTCAAACAATGCGGTCAATCCACCAACATACACGAGCTGAAATCAGTCGATGATAGGATTTACACAATGGGTGGGTCTAATCCTGAATGCTGATTGGTTAAAACCGCATTCGAGCCAGTGACTATTCCACAAGTTACCACCGGGTAAATCTATGACATTAAAATGCCTATTTACACTGTACCATCAGACTTCGCAATCCACTGTCTCATCAGTCCAGCCAGGCAATTTATAAACTTGATCTCCACTATAAAAAGCATCTAGACATGATCTCGATCTATATTATCTGAAGTTGAAGTCGGAAGTTTACAAACACCTTAGCCAAATACATTTAAACTCAGTTTTTCACAATTCCTGACATTTAATCCTAGTAAAAATTCCCTGTTTTAGGTCAGTTAGGATCACCACTTTATTTTAAGAATGTGAAATGTTTGAATAATAGTAGATAGAGTTATTTATTTGAGCTTTAATTTCTTTCATCACATTCCCAGTGGGTCAGAAGTTTACATACACTCAATTAGTATTTGGTAGCATTGCCTTTAAATTGTTTAACTTGGGTCAAATGTTTCGGGCAGGCTTCCACAAGCTTCCCACAATAAGTTAGGTGAATTTTGCCCATTCCTCCTGACAGAGCTGGTGTAACTGAGTCAGGTTTGTAGGCCTCCTTGCTCACACACGCTTTTTAGGTTCTGCCCACAAATGTTCTATAAGATGGAGGTCAGGGCTTTGTGATGGCCACTCAAATGGCCACTCGAACCTTGACTTCGTTGTCCTTAAGCCATTTTGCCACAACTTTGAAAGTATGCTTGGGGTCATTGTCCATTTGGAAGACCCATTTGCGACCAAGCTTTAACTTCCTGACTGATGTCTTGAGATGTTGCTTCAATATATCCACATCATTTTCCATCTTCATGATGCCATCTATTTTGTGAAGTGCACCAGTCCCTCCTGCAGCAAAACACTACCCCCGTGCTTCACAGTTGGGATGGTGTTCTTCGGCTTGCAAGCATCCCCCTTTTTCCTCCAAACATAACGATGGTCATTATGGCCAAACAGTTCTATTTTGTTTCATCAGACCAGAGGGCATTTCTCCAAAAAGTACGATCTTAGTCTCCATGTCCAGTTGCAAACCGTAGTCTGGCTTTTTATGGCGATTTTGGAGTAGTGGCTTCTTCCTTGTTAAGCGGCCTTTCAGGTTATGTCAATATAGGACTTGTTTCACTGTGGATATAGATACTTTTGTACCTGTTTCCTCCCGCATCTTCACAAGGTCCTTTGCTGTTGTTTTGGGATTGATTTGCACTTTTTTCACTAAAGTACATTCATTTCTAGGAGACAGAACGCATCTCCTTCCTGAACGGTATGACGGCTGCGTGGTCCCATGGTGTTTATACTTGAGTACTATTGTTTGTACAGATGAACGTGGTACCTTCAGGCGTTTGGAAATTTCTCCCAAGGATGAACCAGACTTGTGGAGGTCTACCATTTATTTCTGAGGTCTTGGCTGATTTCTTTTGATTTCCCATGATGTCAAGCAAAGAGGCACTGAGTTTGAAGGTAGGCATTGAAATACATCCACAGGTACACCTCCAATTGACTCAAATCAGAAGCTTCTAAAGCCATGACATCATTTTCTGGAATTTTCCAAACTGTTTAAAGGCACAGTCAACTTAATGTATGTAAACTTCTGACCCACTGGAATTGTGATACAGTGAATTATAAGTGAAATAATCTGTCTGTAAACAATTGTTGGAAAAATTACTTGTGACATGCACAATGTAGATGCCCTAAACGCCAAAACTATAGTTTGTTGACAAGAAAAACAAGTTTTAATGACTCCAACCTAAGTGTATGTAAACTTCCGACTTCAACTGTATGTGTTCTGACGAGTGGGCACATTTCATGCCAGGCGAAATCGCGCCTCATTAGCTCATTATTATGGATGTTTCCAAAAAAATGTCACTAGAAAACAGCTTTAAAAAATGCAAATGCGGCTATTTTGCTGTTATTCTGGCTGCACTTTTCAAATCAAATTTTATTGGTCACATACACATGGTTAGCAGATGTTAATGCGAGTGTAGCTAAATGCTTGTGCTTCTAGTTCCGACAGCGCAGTAATATCTAAAAAGTAATCTAACAATTCCCCAACAACTACCTAATACACACAAATCTGAAGGGATGGAATAAGAATATGTACATTTAAATATATGGATGAGTGATGACCCAGCAGCTTAGGCCAGGTGCAATAGATGGTAAAAGGTAAAGTATATACATATGAGATGAATAATGTAAGATATGTTAACATTATTAAAGTGACATTGTTTAAAGTGACTTGTGATCCATTTATTAAAGTAGCCAGTGATGTAAGTCTCAGAGAGGCTGCTGCCTACATAGAGTTAGTGATTGCTGTTTAGCAGTCTGATGGACTTGAGATAGAAGCTGTTTTTCAGTCTCTCGGTCCCAGCTTTGATGCACCTGTACTGACCTCGCCTTCTGGATGGTAGCGGGGTGAACAGGCAGTGGCTCGGGTGGTTGTTGTCCTTGATGATATTTTTGGCCTTCCTGTGACATCAGGTGCTGTAGGTGTCTTGGAGGACAGGTAGTTTGCCCCGGTGATGCGTTGTGCAGACCGCGCCACCCTCTGGAGAGCCTTGTGGTTGAGGGCGGTGCAGTTGCCATATCAGGCATTGATACAGCCTGACAAGATGCTCTCAATTGTGCATCTGTAAAAGTTTGTCAGGATTTTAGGTGACAAGACAAATTTCTTCAGCCTCCTGAGGTTGAAGAGGCGCCTTCTTCACCACACTGTCTGTGTGGGTGGAACATTTCAGTTTGTCTCTGATATGTACACAGAGGAACTTAAAACTTTCCACCTTCTCCACTGCTGTCCCTTCGATGTGGATAGGGGGGTGCTCCCTCTGCTGACTGAACAACTGGGACGTGTCTCTAGCAAGCAAACCGATAGAACAAACGACCAGCCGGCTTGGGTAGCAACCCTTGATAATAAATTAATCATAAGAAAGTGTTTAATGAAAATATGTCAATCAATATTTGAATATATTGGTAACCCGTTGTATAAAAGTAATAATGCCCTCAAAGCCGGTGTTTGGACGATATATTGGCACGGTTTGCCAACACCCATGCCACTATATCCTCTAAACACCGGCTTTGAGGGCATTATCACTTAATTAGAACAAGTTATAAATGCAAAAGTATACTGATATTGTATCGTATAATAGCACTCACAGCTTTCCAAGAAAACTAAAATTGAGGCATTTATGGTCTGTTTACAGGCTATTTTACAGAAAATGTGCATAAAATCTATATAAACTGTATTTAGAATTATATGACAAGATTAAATTCAACCACACCTTGGTTTCATCACAAAACCGGAGAGCAACCTCTGTCTGGTGAAGTCCACAAAGCATATTGCATGCTACAAGCAAATTAATGTTGCCGATATTTTTGGACTACTAAACAACTATTGATTTTAGAACCACAGAGACCGCAAGTCACAAAGAAACCAGGAGCTGCCGCCACTATTCCAGCACCATTCAACTTCAACATGTCAACATCATCAAATCACCTCTGCTTAGTCTAATACAGTGACAACTAAAAGATATCAAAAACAATTTAGTCCAATCAATGTCAGCTTCTGTGTGTGTGTGTGTGTGTGTGTGTGTGTGTGTGAGTGTGTGAGTGAGTGAGTGAGTGAGTGAGTGAGTGAGTGAGTGAGTGAGAAAGAGAAACGCCAATACCATCCTCCTCTCGTTCATATTGATGAAACGGTCTATGACTCCGTCATACAGTACATACTTTTGTGTTTTGTTGTCCTAGGCTACTTGGCTAAAAATCTTGCTCGCTAGCCAAACTTCCTTTCATGGGCAACATTAGCTAGTTAACATTAGCCTTCTACATCTAGCTGCATATTTCATTTCATCCTCAGGCCAAGGGCACAATGTATGAATTTATTGTTGGATCCATATCGCAGTTCTAATCATTGGCCAGTACAGAGAAGTAAAATGATAAGTCCAAATCTCCATCCATGGCTAATTTAGGAAAGGACCAATTTTAGCTAGCTAGCGACCGGAGGTCAACAACACCACGAGATGCAACAATTCAAGATGTTTCTGTCAGTGACGTATTGCTCTCGATGTGATGTGATTGGAGTGAAGCTAAATCCAAACTGGCTTCCCTTAACACTTTTTTTTTTTTTTTTTTTTGGTGTTTCAGGACCATTCACAGTTGAGCTCACTCAGTTTAGCTGAATGCTGATTGGCTATTATTTTATACTTTGTTATCAAGGGAGTCCAAATGCTCGCTGGCTTCCCTTGCATTCAATGCTACGGGCGGCAACAATGTCATACTCTTTTTGACCGAACAGCATCAAATAGTTGGCCTACACATACATAGGGTGGCTGTTTTGCTCGTTCGGATGCTTTCTCCGTTGGAGATACATTCAGCCTCTTACGAATTGAAGGGAAATTATGAAACACAGAGAGACAAAAGATACATGATTTTATATGGATTTTGTATATTTCTTGTTACATTTTCGGGGGAAGCCTGGCTTCCCTTGGATCCATGAATACAAGCCACTGATTGTAGGGCAGTACATGTGCATTGAACAACACAGCAGCTTGTCGGCATATTTTGTTATTTCTGTATAACAAAACATTTACGACGAAGTTGGCTCTTTTATACTGGGGGTAAATGTTTTCTTCAATATGTGGGCGTGGTCGAGGGGGAATTCCTTATTATTACGTGAATATTGACTCTCAATATTCCTTCCATTTAGACTTTGGATTTCTTCCTGACAACAACGGCTGCCATTTTCACCCCATTATGGAACTTTGAGGGTTTATGACACAGCCCGTCTAGTAATTAAATAGGATCTCTATGGTTACAACCCATTTCGAGGCTATATAGAACCCTTTTTAAGGTTCTTTATAGAACCATTATGGAGAATGGTTCTATAAAGAACCTTACTCAATATCAAAGGTTATTATTAGATACTTTTGAAGAACCATCTTTTTTTTTTTAATTCTGGTCAGCCATATTATATCCCAAAAATTCCTTAGGTGTTCTTATTGTGTTCATGGACAAGTTAAATCAGGTGTACCAGCCCTGCAACAGCGGGGGCTCCCTGAGGAGAGAATTGAGAACCACTGATTTAGTCAGCTTTTCTCAATTGACACAAGTCACCATAAATGTTCATAGTAATATCACAGATAGACCAATGAGACCGATATTTCACCGAATGTATAAATATGACGCATCCGCTTGGTGGATGGTAGTGAGAGGAAGTCCAGAGGCCGGCAGTGGAAGAAGATTTTGGCCTACATTCTGCAAATTTTCTCATCGCTGAAACATTTGATCTCAATACAGTTTTCTGTTCCCAAAACTAGAGTCTGGTATGAACAGAGTGGACAATTTTTTGTAAACTTTAGCCTTTGCCAAAGTTGTAAAAAATCGCGTTGTTTAGGAGTACAAAGGCGAATTGAGTTATTGCACGTGCACTTCACAGAGTAGGCATTCCCTAATGTTTCCATTGCAGATGTATGCTAGAATCGTTAGCTCGTGCGTGGCTCTGCCCATCTCCTTGCTTGTTCTCCCCACTGTGACTCATCTGTTCCCATTGGAAACGACAGGCTGTGGTCTATCTTGGTTTAGTTATACAAATCTTTGGTAATATTTAACCTCTTAAGTCGACCCTCTACTTTTTTGAACATTCTGTTAAAAATCGCGCAACATTTCAGCGCCCTGCTACTCATGCCAGGAATATAGTATATGCATTTGCTTAGTCTGTGTGGATAGAAAACACTCAGACGTTTAAAAAACTGGTTAAATCACTGCTGTGGCTTTACCAGAACGGCATTTACATCGAAAAGCACAGGAAAAACTGATCACTGAAAATGGGAAAATATATCCATGCGCTACTTGAACCCATTGATAAAGGTGAACCACAATTAATTGACTGAGGTTGCAGTACCTACAGCTTCCACACGGTGTCTAGAGTCTTGTCATTTCCCTTCGAGTTTTTTCTTGGTCAAACACATGCAGGACACCGTATCTCCTCCGGTCTAGGACCGGATATTTTCGTTGAGTTTCTAGCCGGACATTTTTCCAGACGGACAGCTAATGATCTTTACATCGCCTCCTGATGAATTTTATCGCTTATTAACGTTTACTAATACCTAAAGTTGCATTACAAACGTATTTCAAGTGTTTTGTGAAAGTTTATCGTCGACTTTTTGAATTTTAAAAAATGACGTTACGTTTTGAAACAATGTTTTTTCGTTTATCACACAGTCTACATATAACGATATCTAGGCTTTATATGGACCGATTTAATCGAAATAAAGACCCAAATAGTGTTTATGGGACATCTAGGAGTGCCAACAAAGAAGATGGTGAAAGGTAATGAATGTTTTCTATTTTATTGTGCGGTTTGTGTAACGCCGAAATGCTAATTATTTTGTTTACGTCCCCTGTGGGTCTTTTGGGGTGTTGCATGCTATCAGATAATAGCTTCTCATGCTTTCGCCGAAAAGCATTTTAAAAATCTGACTTGTTGCCTGGATTCACAACGAGTGTAGCTTTAATTCGATACCCTGCATGTGTATTTTAATGAACTTTTGAGTTTTAACTAATACTATTAGCATTTAGCGTAGCGCATTTGCATTTCCAGAGCTCTAGTTGGGACGCAAGCGTCCCGAGTAGAAGCAACAGGTTAACGTGTACGTCTTATTCTTCTTTGGTATTTTGGCAGTCCGCAAACAAATGTTGAAGGTGCATGCTGCCACCTAGTGTATTGGCTGTGTATCAGCCTACTATTCTGTAGTATGACTTCATTACACTTTGTGAAAAAGTTGCCCTACAAACTAACACTACATCCATTAAAACCCAATCACTATTCCACTACTTTGGCCCTATCTAATCCCACAACTGGCCAGCAGCCTGGTAGGACGGGACACTGTTGTTCAAACACCTTGTAACTCTGCTGCAGTAAAATCTCGTACACCCAAGTACTTCTCTGCATCTGCCACCACAACATCTATCCTCTGTGATTTATGTTCCATTCCTGCGGTAAAGTTGTCCAGGAACGCTAAAAAACCAACCTTACTGAAGCACATGTTATTCCTATCACTCTCTATTGACCTCAGCCTACTTACAGGAATCCCCTTACGACCTCATCTTCCTCTACCACTCTCTATGAAGTGGCCATATATACAGTATATATTTTTAATACAGTCTAGCTAAAAAATAAGTGAAAATGTACAAATTATCCAATGGATTATGATAATTCTCAGGGAAAAAAAGTGGAGGTGCCAAACATAAGTTTGTACCCCCTAATTGTAATTTGCTCCATGGCTAAAGGGGAGACAAGGCTGTTTGGCACATCTCAGTCATGAAGAGGAAAAGCTTTGGAGCTGTTTCTGATTAATAAACAATGCCATGTTGGTGCTTAGTAACATTCAAATAAAACTAAGTCCAGAAAATAATTTGTATGTCATATCATAGGAAAATACACTGTAATCACACGGATTTGCATGAAGTGAGCAGTTCAGATTTGTCACTTCAAGCCCAAATATTTCATACTTTGACTAAAACGATGGCTTATTGACTTAAAATCATTGTGCAACAATCAGGGGTAAGCTCTGGTCATCGTCTTTCAGCACGAAAAAGTAGAAGAGAGAGAAGGAGAGTGAGAGCGAGAGAGACAAACACAACAGAATGTTCCTCTGACCGGAATATCAGCTGTTATTTTCTGATAGTTTTCCCACAATTCTTCATGTTGAATCTGCGAAAATGACCAGCGTTCGCTGGCATACAGCAGGTTGTCGCTACAACACAACTCTGATGACAGCAAGTGATAGAAGACCCATGCGGAATTCTTTAGGGCTCCCACCCAGCCTACTAGAGACAGCATCAGAGACTTGGTCTTCACTCCGGTACACGATCTACACGCGCAGCCTGATTCCGTGAGTGCGTCCCAAATGGCACCCTATTCCCTAAATAGTGCACTACCTAAATAGTGGGCTATGCACTCGTTATTGTTATTTTATTGTGTTACTTTTTATTATTTTTTACTTTAGTTTATTTGGTAAATATTGTCTTAACTCTTCTTTAACTGCACTGGTTAAGGGCTTGTAAGTAAGTATTTCAGTAAGTATTTCACGGTAAGGTCTACATTTGTTGTATTTGGCGCATGTGACAAATAAAGTTTGATTTGATTTGCACTACATAGGAAATAGGGTGATATTTGGGTCGCAGCCCCTAATTCTCTGTCTCATAGGGGGACTAATGTACAATCCTCCTGATGTGCTGTGATGACCTGCTTTGTGATGTAATTGTCATAAAATCCAAGAACAGGATACAGAGAAAGAGAGAGAGAGGGAGAAAAAGATTGAAAGAGAGAGGGAGACAGAGAACGATGGAGGAGGAGAGCGGGCAGGAGGGAGTGAGAGGGGGGAGAGGCTGTGAATGAGAAAGACAGAAAGAGAGGTGAGAGTGGCTGAGTGGAAGAGCGAGGCAACTGAGAAAGACACTTTAACCAGAGGCTTGATAAAGAGACAACGTCACAGGCCAGTTGGCATGCAGCAGTATCACTCTTCTTTCTCTATTATACAGTATAGAGAAATGATCAGATGTCACAAGACAGAGCTGGAGCAGGACACACAGCCAAAGTTCAATCCCCTAACTGTTTCCTTAGCACACAGCAGAATAAATGAGTGAAAGGGAAAATGAGATAGACGGATGAGAGGGAGGGAGAAGATAGGTCGTCATTGTAAATAATCATTTGTTCTTAATTGACTTACCTGTATAAATAAAGGTGAAATAAAAATATGCAAAAAATAGAGTGAAAGATGAGTGAAAGATGACAGGAGTTGGTTTAAGTGATGCAGAAGGATACTAAGTAGAACCAGATAACGTTCTTCATTTTATCCCCGTAGGGGAACCCTTTATCTAGTGTTCTCCCAAAACCCTTTATGTAGGGTTCTTCATAGAACCCCCTGTATATGGTTATACCTTAAATTATTTATGACAATACATTATTACATATATATCATAAGACCTTTCTTTCAGGGCCTAGTTATACCATAGCACAGTGGTGTTAGGAAACTACAGGTTACAGGCCACATCAGGCCTGCAAGTCACATTATGCTGGCTGGCAAAGTGAATCCAGCCACATATTCAACAGTTTAGTTAGATTTTTTCAGAATGACTTCCAGTGTTAGGATCATTGTGAGGAGACTACCTAAGCCATTTAAACTGGAACAACCATTTCAGTATCTGATGCAAAAAAATGATTAGATTAGTTTAGAAACATTTGTCATTTATTTTTGTGTAGCATAAGATTAATCAATCAATCAATGTAAATGCAAAAACACAAATATTAAAAACAATTCTAAAAATCTACCTGCAGTATAGCATGCTGAGTAATGGTAATGATTATGGTAAACATTTGCCTAACTAGCCTAACTTCTTGACAACTCATCTGAAACATTTTTATAAATCAAGGTTAAAATATTGCTGTGTGCGCTCCGCATTTTCCTCAAATGGTCACCTCATTCAGATAAAGATGAAATGTACCTTATTTATTGTGTCATATTCCTCCTGCTGGCTGGCTGAGGATCACTCCAGGCTGTCAGTTGTCACTTCACTTTTCAGAGCGTGGGGGAGTGTGAGGCCACGGCAAAGATGCATGATGACTGCAGTGTGATTGGTCAATAATCTAACACATCTAGGGTGTGTTGTGTGGTTGTCAGCTATTAACTCATTCATTGCAGGAATTGACACATCATGTGTTGGAAAATGTTGTCAACACAGTGTTTAAAGTAACACAACATGTGCCATCCCTAATTAGACGCAGGGATGTATTCAAAAATAACACTTTGTTTCTAAGAGTGTACATTTTTCCTCAATAGTCAGAGCTAGTAGGAACAAATACATGTATTACTTTTAATGTGGGGAGAGAATTCAATTGAGAGGATGTATTTATGCCACATACACTCACACACACTCACTCACTCACTCACTCACTCACTCACTCACTCACTCACTCACTCACTCACTCACTCACTCACTCACTCACTCACTCACTCACTCACTCACTCACTCACACACACACACACACACACACACACACACACACACACACACACACACACACACACACACACACACACACACACACACACACTCACTCACTCACTCACTCACTCACTCACACACACACGTATTCCCTTACCAGTACAGTATAGGCAGCTACTGTAGCCAGTAGCCTGTTTGCCCTTACATAGACAGGCTTCCCTCTGTGTTCAAACAAGCTCAGTGCAGGCATGGAGAATCAATGGCTTTTCCCCCTATGACGTCTGGCTTTCCCAGCACGCCGCGCAGTGACGCACACACCCACACCTTGCACACCCGTCACATATAACGACAGCTGTTGGTCGTAGCGCTCTGAAGCACTTTCTATTTGGCCAATTTCTCAGTGTGTTTTTCACCCATGATTTGTCCGACGCTAAAGGTTGACTGGAAAGAAGAGCAGACAGAGAGACAGTGTTTGTGGCAGAGAGTCATGGGTGAAGGGAGTGTCGGAGGGAGATGTGGATAGGTGTGTGTTGGAAGGGGTGTAGTTTGTTGCTGTAGGCAGCTATCTCACTGTAAAGGTTTAATATTCTACACACATCCTAATGCCTCTCACACAAACCCAGCAGAAACCCCCAACTGGAAGTGCATCAGTCTCTCCTCAACATTAGAGAGTAAAGTGGTGTTATGTACTGATGCTGAAAGCTAAGTCACTCAGGTGGATTCATCCATTTGTAGACCCTTCTGTGACACACACATGCTAAGGACCTAGCGAGCACACACAGAGACTATTTATAGCTAGAGTTCCACAACAGTAGATATTGAATATGATTACTCCACAGGCCTTAGCTAGTCTCCCGATTAACTCCCTGCCTATGTATCTGCATCCTGCTGCTTGCTGATGGTCCTACATGAGCATATTAGGGGCACATTCTTAACAATATACAAGCAGTCCTATGAGCCTCTCATCCCTAGCAGTACTGTACGTCCAAACCACTGACATACACTACCATTCAAAAGTTTGGGTTCACATAGAAATGTCCTTGTTTTTTAATGAAAAGCACCAAACAAATGTCCATTCTGTTACGACTTCTATAAATGGTGCGGTGGAGGAGTCAAACGCAGAGAGCAGGTAATATCGTACGTGAATCTATTTATTCCAACGACAGCGGAGACATGGACATGCCAACACTAGGGCGCATGAAACCACCCGTCCAAAATACACAGGACTAAAACTGTCCGGAAAATAACGAGGTAACACTTATACACCAACACCAAAATAATAGAGAACAAGCCCGCACAAATACCCAGCGGGCCTAGTGCCCTTAAATAGCCTATAAACAACACTAACTCAAAACAGGTGTACCCAATTAAACCCAATAAACAGAAACAAAAGGAAAGGGAATCGATGGCAGCTAATAGGCCGGCGACGACGACCGCCGAGCGCCGCCCAAACAGGAAGAGGCACCATCTTCGGCGGGATTCGTGACACATTCAAATGACATCAAATTGATCAGAAATACAGTGTAGGCATTGTTAATGTTGTAAATGACTATTGTAGCTGGAAACGGCTGATTTTAATGGAATATCTACATAGCGTACAGAGGCCCATTATCAGCAACCATCACTCCTGTGTTCCAATGGCACGTTGTGTTAGCTAATCCAAGTTAATAATTTTAAAAGGCTAATTGATCATTAGAAAACCCTTTTGCAATCATGTTAGCACAGCTGAAAACTGTTGTACTGATTAAAGAAGCAATAAAACTAGTTAGACTAGTTGAGTATCTGGAGCATAAGCATTCGTGTGTTCGATTACAGGCTCAAAATGGTCAGAAACACAGCACTTTCTTTTGAAACTCGTCAGTCTATTCATGTTCTGAGAAATGAAGGCTATTCCATGCGAGAAATTGGCAAGAAACTGAAGATCTCGTACAACGCTGTGTACTACTCCCTTCACAGAACAGAGCAAACTGGCTCTAACCAGAATAGAAAGAGGAGTGGGAGGCCCCAGTGCACAACTGAGCAAGAGTACAAGTACATTAGAGTGTCTAGTTTGAAAAACAGACACCTCACAAGTCCTCAACTGGCAGCTTCATTAAATAGTACCCGTAAAACACCAGTCTCAACGTCAACAGCGAAGAGGCAACTCCGGGATGCTGGCCATCTAGGTAGAGTTCCTCTGTCCAGGGTTTTGTGTTCTTTTGCCCATCTTAATATTTTATTTTTATTGGCCAGTCTGAGATATGGCTTTTTCTTTGCATCTTAAATAGTACCCGTCTCAACGTCAACAGTGAAGAGGCGACTCCGGAATGCTGGCCTTCTAGGCAGAGTTGTAAAGAAAAAGCCATAGACTGACGAGTGTCAGAAAAAAGTGCTTTGTTTCTGACCATTTGAGCCTGTAATCGAACCCACAAATGCTGATGCTCCAGATACTCAACTAATCTAAAGAAGGCCAGTTTTATTGCTTCTTTAATCAGGACAACAGTTTTCAGCTGTGCTAACATAATTGCAAAAGGGTTTTCTAATTATCAATTAGCCTGTTTAACTTGGATTAGCTAACACAACGTGGCATTGGAACACAGGAGTGATGGTTGCTGATAATGGGCCTCTGTACGCCTATGTAGATATTCCATTAAAAGTAATTTACAACATTAACAATGTCTACACTGTATTTCTGATCAATTTGATGTTATTTTAATGGTCAAAACATTTGCTTTTCTTTAAAAAACAGAGCATTTCTAAGTGACCCCAAACTTTTGAACGGTAGTGTATATACATACTGTCCTATGAGACTCTCATTCCTAGTGGTACTGTACGTCCAAACCACTGACATATATACATACTGTCCTATGAGTATGTTGTAAATCAGAAGTGAACTAGAATGAAGTGCAGAACCTCCTACTAAACCCTTCATCCAGATACACACTGAATGCAGTAGGTACAGACTCAAACATTTGTTTCAAAAAGCATACAACATTTTTGAATTTTGTAAATTATTTTGTCTGCACAGGGGAATCATATCCCTCATCCTTTACTTTAAATAAGATGCGGAGGACGAGTCTCGGTGTTGCTTTGTCCTATTAGTGACACACAGACAACACACACAAACGCACACACACAACAAACATGCACACACACACCTTCCCTGCTCCTATTGTGTAGAATGCTATTTTAGAATCTATTTTCATCAATAGCTCAACATTCTACAGTAAGAGTTATTTCACCTGCGTATTGCATTGGGAGGAAACAATGTGACAATACTGCCCCCTGCAGGAGAAAGCTAATAACTGTAAGATACAGTGGTGTCACTACAATGTGGTGGGTTATAATAGGGTCCGTGCTATCTGAGACCCTTGGGAAATCCCTACCCCATTGAAGTTGACAATTAAAATGGTTAGGGTTAGGGTTAGAGTCACTTAAGGGTTACGGTTATGGTTAAGGTAAGGGTTAAGTTTATGGTTTAGGGTGGGACCACAGGAGATTGGTGGCACCTTAATTGGGGAGGACAGGCTTGTGGTAATGGCTGAAGTGGAATTAGTGGAATGGTATCAAAAACATCAAACACATGGTTTCCATGTGTTTGATGCCATTCCTTTGACTCCTTTCCAGCCATTATTATGAGTCGTCCTCCCCTCAGTAGCCTCCACTGGTATGGACATCCGAAGGATCCAGGATAGCACAAACCTTTAGTAATAGTGATCCTTGTGATATCACACACGGAATATGTTCTAAATTCTATATAGTGCACCGCATTTGAACAGGGCCCATAGGGCTCTGGTCAAAAGTAGTGCACTATATAGGGAATAGGGTTCTGCCCCTGAACAGGCAGTTAACCCACTGTTCCTAGGCCGTCATTGAAAATAAGAATTTGTTCTTAACTGACTTGCCTAGTTAAATAAAGGTTTACCCATGAATTAAATTTT
Source organism: Oncorhynchus nerka (assembly GCF_034236695.1). NCBI lineage: Eukaryota > Metazoa > Chordata > Actinopteri > Salmoniformes > Salmonidae > Oncorhynchus > Oncorhynchus nerka. The sequence continues at coordinate 17,660,528 of NC_088423.1, forward strand.
GTGATCATGTTAGATAGGTGGTCCTATTTGGCTCAGATGGTAGAGCATGGCGCATTGCAATGCAAAGATTATGAGTGATTCCTGCTGGGGCCACCCATATGAAAATGTAAGCTAGCTGGCCTGTAGGTTGCTTTGGATAAAAGTGTCTGCTAAATGGCTTATTTATTTATACGGAACACAAATATAAACGCAGCATGTAAAGTGTTGGTCCCATGTTTCATGAGCTGAAATAAAAGATCCCAGAAATGTTCCATAGGCACAAAAAGCTTATTTCTCAAATTTTGTGCACAAATTTGTTTAGAGAGCATTCCTTCTTTGACAAGATAATCCATCCATCTGACAGGTGTGGTGTATCAAGAAGTTGATTAAACAGCATGATCATTACACAGGTGCACCTTGTGCTGGGGACAATAAAAGGCCACTCTAAAATGTGCCGTTTAGTCACACAACACAATGCCACAGATGTCTCAAGTTTTGAGTGAGCGTGCAATTGGCATGCTGACTGCAGGAATGTCCAGTAGACCAAGTGAAACCATGCCAGCCCAGTACCTCCACATCCGGCTTCTTCACCTGGGGGATCGTCTGAGACCAGCTGATGAAACTGAGTATTTATGTCTGTAATAAAGTCCTTTTGTGGGGAAAACAAATTCTGATTGGCTGGGCCTGGCTCCCCAGTAGATGGGCCTGGCTCCTCAGTGGCTGGGCCTTGCTCCCCAGTAGATGGGCCTGGCTCCTCAGTGGCTGGGCCTTGCTCCCCAGTAGATGGGCCTGGCTCCTCAGTGGCTGGGCCTATGCACTACCAGGCCCACCATGGCTGCACACCCTGCCCAGTCATGTGAAGTCCATAGATTCAGGTCTAAGGAATTATATGAACTGTTAACTCACAACAATTTCAAAGATTTGACTATGTTGTGTTTACATATTTGTTCAGTATAGATAGACACAGCATTGTTGGAAAAACAAATACATCTCCACCTGATGTGACAAGACAGACAAGACAATATATAACTATACTATCTTAGGCTGCATACAGTGCATTGCAAAATTATTCAACCCCCTTGGCGTTTTTCCTATTTTGTTGCATTACAACCTGTAATTTAAATGGATTCTTATTTGGACTCAATGTAATGGACATACACAAAATAGTCCAAATTGGTGATGTAAAATTTAAAAAATTACTTGTTTAAAAAAATTCAAGAAATACAAAAGGGAAAAGTGGTGCGTGTTTATGTATTCACCCCCTTTGTTATGAAGCCTCTAAATAATATCTGGTGCAACCAATTACCTTCAGAAGTCACATAATTAGTTAGTTTGCACACAGGGGGACTTTATTTAAGTGCCACAGGATCTGTCACATGATCTCAGTATATATACACCTGTTCTGAAAGTCCCCAGCGTCTGCGAAACCACAAAGCAAGGGGAAACACAAAGCAAGCGGGACCATGAAGACCAAGGAGCTCTCCAAACAGGTCAGGGACAAAGTTGTGGAGAAGTACAGATCAGGGTTGGGTTATAAAAAATATCTGAAACTTTGAACATACAATGGAGCATCATTAAATCCATTATTAAAAAATGGAAAGAGTTTGGCACCACAACAAACCTGCAAAGAGAGGGCGGGGTGCATAGTTATGCACACTCAAGTTTTCTGGGGGTTTTTTGGTCTTATTTCTTGTTAGTTTCACCAAAAAATATATTTTGCATCTTCAAAGTGGTAGGCATGTTGTGTAAATCAAATGATACAAACCCCCAAAATATCTATTTTAATTTCAGGTTGTAATGCATCAAAATAGGAAAAATGCCAAGGGGGTGAATACTTTCGCAAGCCACTGTATATAAGGCCATGATTCTCATTTAAATAGAATGCCAATCATGATTACTGGGAAGGATTGCTGTTGCTGTGTGTTTGTGAGTGTTTGTGCGTGCGTGTGTGTGTGTGTGTGTGTTTGTGAGTGTTTGTGCGTGCGTGTGTGTGTGTGTGTGTGTTTGTGAGTGTTTGTGCGTGCGTGCGTGTGTGTGTGTGTTTGTGAGTGTTTGTGCGTGCTTGCTTGCATGCGTCTGTGCCTGAGTGTGTGTCAACATTTTCAGATTGACAGCAGCACTCGAGACAAACACCAAAAACAAGGCTTTGGTAGAAATTGTTCTCCTTCCCCATCTAATGGGGTCTGCCATTTGTATTGTTCAGAGAATGGGTCTAAAATTGCATAGATATGAAAAAATTGCTTTTTTTCCTTCAGCTTGTTAGAAAAGCAATTATAGAAGCAGCACAATAGCCATTCATACAGCATGTTAGCTTATTGGTGTCATGGCTTTCATTTACTCAATTTGTCCCAAATGTCATTGCTGAGAGAGGCGAGGGGAGGGAAGGATGGAGGGGAGGGGAGGGAAGGATGGAGGAAAGGGGAGGGAAGGATGGAAGGATGGAAGGATGGAGGAGAGGGGAGGGAAGGATGGAGGAGAGGGGAGGGAAGGATGGAGGAGAGGGGAGGGAGGAGGAAGAGGGAGGGAGTCATTTAGTAATCTTGGCAACATTTCGTCATGCTGGTCTCTTGAATGTTGGCATCAATTTGACATTTAGCGAATTGTGTTATGTCCAGACAAGACAACACGGTCTTGTCCAACCAGACCAATCCTGTACTGTCATGGCGGAGATACTGTAGAAGATGCTATGTGTTTGCTCAGGGGCTGACCAATGTCTCTCTTTCCACTGTCTGTACAGATGAGCTAGATCCACCTAAAGAAGACGCTGACAACCATACAGCCATGGAGCAAGATACCCAGGACTCACAGACAGGTAACATGGATACATATACAGTACATTCAGGTAGTTAACACAAGCACTATCCTGAAGCTGGTATCTGTTATGTCCTTCTATCCTGTGTGTGCTACCCACCACTCTCTGTGTCAAGCTTCAAGTTTATTTTGCCATAGTGTAGGGAATACATTAACATTCTCCCTCATCCCACGAGCTCTCGAAATACATCGTCACTGTGTGCTACTACTCTGAATGAACTTCAGTTGTCCGACTTACAGGAATAAGAAGGATAAACAAAGACATATCAATTATGTATAGCCTTGGATGTGACAGTGACAAGTTGTCATGAGTTTGTTGTTTTTGTTTTTAACTAGGAAGTGATGTCATTGTTATTATAGGAGACACACACACACACACACACACACACACACACACACACACACACACATACATATTCACACACAGCAAATTCTCCAGATTAACATTGTTTTAAATGAACACTGAGAGGGTTATAAATGCACACTGGAATTGTGGACTCTGTGGACCCTTATACACATTGGAATAGTGTTAAATTAATACACTGCTTAGTGTAAAGCGTTATTCAAATAAGCTTTGCCTTTCGAGTAAATTGTTACCACCCATGACTGTATTTGTTAGTGACAGAGACATGGTTGTTGCATTCATCCATTTTCAGTCCTATGGACTTCACCAAGTCAGATCCTATAAAATCAAATAAATATATAAATATATATTATCTAACACAATAGCTGTGTTTGAATACCCATACCAACATACTGTATACTACATACTTAATGAGTATATACCCCATACTATATACTATTAGTTAATTTTAGTATAATGTAAATGAACGGTATCCTTTCAGTTGAGTGTACTAGCGCTTCGCCTGTCTACCGGAAATTGATGCTGTTGCTATACAACTTCTTGCTAGCTTGTTAGCATAACAAATTATTAGACATCTTACTACTTCATTAACTATGTCCACTAAGAACGCACAATGACTATACCACTTAGCTAAGCTAGAATGACATGAATAATCAAGTCAATAAACGTTGGGTAAAACAAAAACATTGGGTAGTTAGTTAGATAGCATATAGTTAATATACTGGAAAGTTTGATGTATTAGTAGCCAACTAATGTTAGGTAGCTAGCTAACATACCGGTACACACAAGCAACTGATGTAATTATAACGTTATGCTATGCGGTTTGTAAAGCTAGTGCAGCCAATATAACGTGAAATGTAAGTTATTTGAAAAGTCATTACTTTTTCATTTCATTCCTCAACATTTTCTTAACATTTGTCATAATTAATTAAAGCAATGAATATTTACTTTTTGTACTTACATTTATATCCGCTCTCGGTGGACTTCGGCTGCATATTTTTCCGCCATTTTCTTCAAATCTGAAAATGTTGTGAAGCCACACCCATTTTCTAAGAATTGCATTATGGGCCCTAAAAGCACAGAAATTGTGTTCACTGCTTGTATGCTTCGATTTTTGGCGAATGTAGCACGACATACGGGAACTTTTTGGCATACTAACTATATCCATACTATGACCAATAAGCATACTACATACTCAATTTACATCACAAATAGTATTCAAACACAGCTAATAGCATACGTTGTTCATACGGCCTTATTTTGAGAGCCTAAACTGTAAAAAAAAAACGTAACTTATCTTTACAGTAACTTCTAAGTTACTAGTGGGTTGTACCATATGTGAACTGATGATAATGCTGACTCTGAAATCAGTGTGGCACACACATCAGTATGACACACACACAATCAACATCACACATCCACCTCAGACATTGATTGCGTGTGTATGTGTGTGTGCGTGCATGTTTGTGTGTTTGTCTGCCTGCCTGCCTGTGTGTGTGTGTGAGACGTGCGTGTACTTGCATTGGTGTGAGAGCAGCCATTGTTTTTTTGTTATTTCCAGAATGTAAATGTGTGTTTGTGTGTGTGGGCGGATAACATAATTGATGGGTTACATCTCGCTCTGCTCAGCTATATACCCCCTCCAGAGCACAGCAAACACAGGTGTGAGCAGTTACTACATATCACATATCACACAGAGAGATAGGATTTATATGAGAGGGAGAGAGAGAGAGGAGAGAGAGGAGAGAGGAGAGAGAAGAGAGGGGGACAAAGATATGAGAACGGGTTTGTAATTGTTTTTTGGGTTTATTACGTTTATTTGGCAGCGACATGAGCTCTAGAGAGAGAGACACAGAAAGAAAGAGAGGGTGGGAGAGTGACAGACTAGAGATAGATAGATAGATAGATAGATAGATAGATAGATAGATAGATAGATAGATAGATAGATAGATAGATAGATAGATAGATAGATAGATAGATAGATAAGCTCTCTCTACATGTGGTCGATGTATTACATATTGTTATTCCCACCAATTCTTACACAAAGTAGACAAGCACACACACTGAACGGGTTGGAAGCTAGCCTTCAATATAGTCTAGCCTTCACTCTTAAAGGGATGTTTGGTAGCCTATATTAGCCACCAGTCCATACTGTACACAAAGCAGACGAGCACACATTTCAATGGTTGGAATCTATGTTAGTGGCTATTCTTCACTCTTATTACCCATGGGGCTTCCTTCCATAGGCTTAACTCTTAACTTAACTAAATACGATGGCTGGTCTCACACCGACGCACATACACACGCATGTCACACACATGAACACCCACACACTTTAAAACAGCGGAGGGGAGAGAAAATTGAGAAGGGAGGGGGAGAGAGAAGAGAGAGGGGAGAGAGAGGTGAGAGATAGGGGAGCAAGAGAGGGGAGAGGAGAAAGAGGGGAGAGACGAGAGAGAGGTGAGAGAGGGGAGCAAGAGAGGGGAGAGGAGAGAGAGGGGAGAGAAGAGAGAGGGGAGAGAGAGGTGTGAGGTAGGGGAGCAAGAGAGGGGAGAGGAGAGAGAGGGGAGAGAAGAGAGAGGGGAGAAAGAGGTGTGAGATAAGGGAAGCAAGAGAGGGAGAGAGAGGGAGAGATAGGGGAGCAAGAGAGGGGAGAGGAGAGAAAGGGGAGAGAAGAGAGAAGGGAGAGAGAGGTGAGAGGTAGGGGAGCAAGAGAGGGGAGAGGAGAGAGAGGGGAGAGAAGAGAGAGGAGAGAGATGGGTGAGAGATAGGGGAGCAAGAGAGGGGAGAGAGAGGTGAGAGATAGGGGAGCGAGAGAGGGGAGAGGAGAGGCGAGAGATAGGGGAGCGAGAGGGGAGAGGGGAGAGAGAGGTGAGAGATAGGGGAGAGGAGAGAGAGGTGAGAGATAGGGGAGAGGGGAGAGAGAGGGAGTGACAGACTATAGAAAGACAGACGGACCGAGCAGACCGAGCAGACGGATAGAGCAGGCAGACAGACAGAGAAGACAGATAGAGCAAATAAAGAAGGCAGACAGACAGAGCAGACAGACAGACAGATATAGCAGACAGACAGATAGAGCAGATAGACAGATAGAGCAGGCAGACATACAGAGCAGACAGATCGGGCAAACAGACAGACACAGCAGAGCAGACAGACAAAACAGGCAGGCAGATAGAGCAGGCGGACAGACAGGGCAGACAGAGAAGACGGATAGAGCAGACAGAGCGGACAGACTAGGCAGACGGACAAGGAGCTGATGTGATACACGATTACTCTCTCTCTATTTGAAATACATTACATTAATGATCTACATCATGCAAAGTCATGCTTTCAGAGTACAGTTAAAATGGTGGTAAAAGGATGTCCAGCAACAAAATGGCTGAATGATCTCCATGATATATCAAGAGCTTGGGACTATAAGGTTCTATTTGCAAAAAGAATTGGCTTTAAATTTCCGAACCCTCATTGATTTGAATGATGTCTAGAATATTAGTCTTCTATTCTTTTGAACTTAACAACATCATTTGGGATATTTAGCGTACTCTATAGTTAGATAATATTGAACTGAACAAGGCTATATCAATAACTCAATCTTGACAAAAATTCAGATAGAACCTTATAGTTCCAAGCTCTCGATGGTTCAGTGTTCTCAGATGAGAGGATTTAATGATATCAAATGTGTGTGTGTCCAGGAGAAGCAGAGGAAAAGAAAGCTGACGAGAAGAATGAAAATAAAGAAATGGAAGATGCTACTGGTAAGATATCTCTCTCTCTCCATCTCTCCATCTCTCTCACTCACTCTTCTCCATTTTCTTGTCCTCCTTCACTCTCTCTTCCTATCTTGAGGCCACATTTATTGTAGCTGGGGATTTTAATAAAGCAAATTTGAGGAAAGCACTACCGAAGTAAGCACTACCAGTACTCACGCTTCAAAAACTCTCAACCATTGTTGCTCTCCTCTCCGGGATAGCTACAAGGCCCTCCTCCGCCCCTCCTCCGCCCTCCCTTCGGCAAATCAGATCACGACTCCATTCTACTTTTCCCTTTCTATCTGCAGAAACTCAAACAGGAAGTACATGTGCTAAGGTCTATTCAACGCTGGTCTGATCAATCAGAATCCATGCTTCAAGATTGTTTTGATCACGCGGACTGGGATATGTTCCGGTTTGCCTCTGAGAAGAACATTGACTGAGTTCATCAGGAAGTGCATAGGGGATGTTGTTCCCAATGTAACTATTAAAACCTGCCCAAACCAAAAACTGTGGATAGATGGCAGTATTCCGAACCCTCATTGGTTTGAATGATGTCCAGAATTTTTATCTTGTATTCTTTTGAACTTAACAACATAAATTGTGGTATTTATAGTACTATATAGGTAGAGAACATTGAACAGAACAAGGCTATATCAATAACTCAATCTTAACAAAAATGCAGATAGAACCTTATAGTTCCAAGCTCTCGATGGTTCAGTGTTCTCAGATGAGAGGTTTTAATGATATCAAATGTGTGTGTGTCCAGGAGAAGCAGAGGAAAAGAAAGCTGACGAGAAGAGTGAAAATACAGAAATGGAGAAGGATGCTACTGGTAAGATCTCTCTCTCTCAATCTCTCTCTCTCTCTCTCTCTCTCTCTCTCTCTCTCTCTGCCATCTCTCTCTCTTCTCCATTCTCTTGTCTTCTTCCACTCTCTCTTCCTCCAGCACAGCTGACTACTTTTATTAAAAACTCTATAGGAACAGGGAAGCCATAGTGTAGTGTTGCCTTCAGAAATGTTCTCTCAAACCCTGTAGGCTGGTGAAGTCTCTATCTCTCTAGCTGGTTGATTGTGTCAGTGTGTCTTTGTAATATCAAACCAGGTCCCGGTTCCTCCACTCTCTCTTCCTCTACTTCATCCTCGTTCCATAAGGCTCTGGTCAAAAGTAGTGCAATATGTAGGGGAAAAGTGTGGGACTCAGCATTTGTTTTTTTATTATAATATATGCCATTTAACAGACGCTCCTGTTCACTTACTGTAAATGACGGGATACACTTTCCCTCTTGTCATCATACAAACGTCATTACTTAGAGCACCTCATTATTCAAACACATGTCAGAGTTTAGTGTCACTGGCCAGACTCACAGATTCATATCTACTAGGTCTGTCCTGCCCATATGCTTCATCTGTAAGCAGTCGTTTATACAGTAGTTATACGGCAGGGTAGCCTAGTGGTTAGAGCGTTGGACTAGTAACCGGAAGGTTGCAAGTTCAAACCCCCGAGCTGACAAGGTACAAATCAAGGTACTGACAAGGTACAAATCTGTCGTTCTGCCCCTGAACAGTCAGTTCTTAACTGACTTGCCTAGTTAAATAAAGGTAAAATAACATTTAAAAAAATACAGTATAGTAGTTACAGTAGTTACAGTATAGTAGTTACAGTAGTTATACAGTCTAGTAGTTACAGAATAGTAGTTACACAGTACAGTAGTTATACAGTATAGTAGTTACAGTATAGTAGTACAGTAGTTATACAGTATAGTAGTTATATTAGTTGTACAGCATAGTAGTTACAGTATAGTAGTTCTATTAGTTATACAGTATAGTAGTTACAGTGTAGTTGTACAGTAGTTATACAGTATAGTAGTTACAGTATAGTTGTACAGTAGTGATACACTATAGTAGTTACAGTATAGTTGTACAGTAGTTATATAGTATAGAAGTTACAGTATAGTTGTACAGTAGTTATACAGTATAGTAGTTACAGTATAGTAGTACAGTAGTTATACAGTATAGTAGTTACAGTATAGTAGTTATATTAGTTATACAGTATAGTTGTACAGTAGTTATACAGTATAGTAGTACAGAAGTTATACAGTATATTAGTTACAGTATAGTAGTACAGTAGTTATACAGTATAGTAGTTACAGTATAGTTGTACAGTAGTTATATAGTATAGTAGTTACAGTATAGTTGTACAGTAGTTATACAGTATAGTAGTTACAGTATAGGTGTACAGTAGTTATACAGTATAGTAGTACAGAAGTTATACAGTATAGTAGTTACAGTATAGTAGTTATATTATTTATACAGTATAGTAGTTACAGTATAGTTGTACAGTAGTTATACAGTATAGTAGTTACAGTATAGTAGTACAGTAGTTATACAGTATAGTAGTACAGAAGTTATACAGTATAGTAGTACAGAAGTTATACAGTATAGTAGTTACAGTATAGTAGTACAGTAGTTATACAGTATAGTAGTACAGTAGTTATACAGTATAGTAGTTATATTATTTATACAGTATAGTAGTTACAGTATAGTTGTACAGTAGTTATACAGTATAGTAGTTACAGTATAGTTGTACAGTAGTTATACAGTATAGTAGTTACAGTATAGTTGTACAGTAGTTATACAGTATAGTAGTTACAGTATAGTTGTACAGTAGTTATACAGTATAGTAGTTACAGTATAGTTGTACAGTAGTTATACTGTATAGTAGTTACAGTATAGTAGTACAGTAGTTATACAGTATAGTAGTACAGAAGTTATACAGTATAGTAGTACAGAAGTTATACAGTATAGTAGTTACAGTATAGTAGTACAGTAGTTATACAGTATAGTAGTACAGTAGTTATACAGTATAGTAGTTATATTATTTATACAGTATAGTAGTTACAGTATAGTTGTACAGTAGTTATACAGTATAGTAGTTACAGTATAGTAGTACAGTAGTTATACAGTATAGTAGTACAGTAGTTATACAGTATAGTAGTACAGAAGTTATACAGTATAGTAGTTACAGTATAGTAGTACAGTAGTTATACAGTATAGTAGTTACAGTATAGTAGTACAGTAGTTATACAGTATAGTAGTTACAGTATAGTTGTACAGTAGTTATATAGTATAGTAGTTACAGTATAGTTGTACAGTAGTTATACAGTATAGTAGTTACAGTATAGGTGTACAGTAGTTATACAGTATAGTAGTACAGACGTTATACAGTATAGTAGTTACAGTATAGTAGTTATATTATTTATACAGTATAGTAGTTACAGTATAGTTGTACAGTAGTTATATGGTGTAGTAGTTACAGCATAGTAGTACAGTATAGTAGTCACAATATAGTAGTTACAGTAGTTATTCAGTGTAGTAGTTACAGTATATTAGTACAGTAGCATAGTTACAGTATAGTAGTTATACAGTATAGTAGTACAGTATAGTAGTACAGTATAGGAGTACAGTATAGTAGTGAAACAGTATAGTAGTACAGTATAGTAGTACAGTATAGTAGTTACAGTAGTTATACAGTAGAGTAGTTACAGTATAGTAGTACAGTATAGTAGTTACAGTAGAGTAGTTACAGTAGAGTAGTACAGTATAGTAGTTACAGTAGAGTAGTTACAGTAGTTATACAGTAGAGTAGTTACAGTATAGTAGTTACAGTAGAGTAGTTACAGTAGAGTAGTACAGTATAGTAGTTACAGTAGAGTAGTTACAGTAGAGTAGTTACAGTATAGTAGTTACAGTAGTTATACAGTAGAGTAGTTACAGTATAGCAGTGCAGTATAGTAGTTACAGTAGAGTAGTTACAGTAGAGTAGTTACAGTATAGTAGTTACAATAGTTATACAGTAGAGTAGTTACAGTATAGTAGTACAGTATAGTAGGAACAATAGTTATACAGTATAGTAGATATAGTATAGTAGTACAGTATAGTAGTTACAGTATAGTAGTACAGTATAGTAGTTACAGTATAGTAGTTACAGTAGAGTAGTTACAGTAGAGTAGTTACAGTAGTTATACAGTAGAGTAGTTACAGTATAGTAGTTACAGTAGAGTAGTTACAGTAGAGTAGTTACAGTAGAGTAGTTACAGTATAGTAGTTACAGTAGTTATACAGTAGAGTAGTTTCAGTATAGCAGTGCAGTATAGTAGTTACAGTAGAGTAGTTACAGTAGAGTAGTTACAGTATAGTAGTTACAGTAGTTATACAGTAGAGTAGTTACAGTATAGTAGTACAGTATAGTAGGAACAATAGTTATACAGTATAGTAGATATAGTATAGTAGTACAGTATAGTAGTTATAGTAGTACAGTATAGTAGATATAGTATAGTAGTACAGTATAGTAGTTACCCTATAGTAGTTACAGTATAGTAGTACAGTATAGTAGTACAGTAGTTATACAGTATAGTAGGAACAATAGTTATACAGTATAGTAGATAAAGTATAGTAGTACAGTATAGTAGTTACCCTATAGTAGTTACAGTATAGTAGTACAGTATAGTAGTACAGTAGTTATACAGTTGTACAGTAGTGTATGCAGTAGTTTAGTAGTTTACAGTAGTTTATTGCAATAGTTTATATCCGTCTCGTTTCTATGGTAAGCCATCTGTCCTGTCTGTTTGCATTACTTCCAGCAATACATGGTGTCAGTTCCTTCATTCTCCGTTCATATGGTTCCGTTGCGTTGGAAAGAGAAAAGTTTGGCGATCAAAACAGAAACATAGTAAGACAAGAACACAGAGCTCGTGGGCCAGTACATGTTTGCTAGATTCCTGGTATTGTATTGGTAAAATTAGAGTCCACAGCAGTGATCGCCTCAGTAACCCTGTATGGAACACCCATACATTAAAATGAGCCTCTCTTAGGCTAAAGCAACTCATAAATAAACCATAGAGAGGAAAACAGAATGTTGGCGTCAATATCTACTGTCTACAGTTCCAAATGGCACCCTATTCCCTCTACGGTGCACTATTTTTGACCAGGTCCCTTAGAGCTCTTTTTCGAAAGTAAAGCACTATATAGGGAATGGGGTGCCATTTGGGTGTTTTCAATAAAACGTGTTAAATAAAGTCAGACATAGACACAATGAAAACACTGACCCGAACCGAGTGGATTTAACTAGATTGGCTCATCAACTTACCAAACTCAAGTTTGCTGTGCGGCAGTATACACAGCCAAAATCATAACTGGCTCTACACAGTCATTCTATGCTAGTTTTACCGAAGCTAATAAAGGATTCTGCCTTTAGTTTTGGCTCTGTATCCTTGGCGTCTTTGCATGGTCAACTGAATGTCTAAAGGAGACAACTGGGAGCCAGTAACTCAAGTACTTTTCTTCTACTGAAGAATCAATGTGACCACTGCTGGAGGCTGATTGTAGTGTAGGTGAACAGTTGGAGAGCAGTGAGAGAACAGGTCATTGTCTGTCTTTGAGGGACAGGAGCACAAATGATACTTTTTAGACTCTAGAGAAATGCTTTGCTTTCCACCTGAACAGACCAGGGCTGGAGGCTGATTGTAGTGTAGGTGAACAGTTGGAGAGCAGTGAGAGCACAGGTCCTTGTCGGTCTGTGAGGGGCAGGAGATACAGGATACCGTAGTAGGACTGCTTTGCTTTCTACCTGAGCCATGTGGCATGGGGAGGCGGGAGGCATGGGGAGGAGAGTGGGGGGAGGCAGAGAGGGGAGGGTGAGTCAGGTGACCGTCTGTAATGGCATACTAAGGCCAGGCTACAGAGAGGCAGGGGGAGGTAGGAGAAGGTACAGCCTGTAATAGAACTGACCCTGTAGGGGAGACAGGGGAGAAAGAGAAGACGAGAGGCAGAGGATGAGAGACAGACCAGCACAGCAGGCAATCACAACCATCTCAGCATAGGAGACGAAGGCACCATTACACAAGCTCAGTCTTTCTCTCTCTTAATATCTCTCTTATATATTTCTTTCTCTATCTTTCGCTCTCTCTCTCTGCCCTTACTATTAATTTCAAATGAGAAATTTCAGAAATATGAGTAACTTCCTCCAATACACCCTGGAATGATTGGTCATTACCTATTCAATTGTTTGTTTGTTCAATTATTTAGATGTTTACTTGGAGTGTTGCGTTGAACTCACAAGTTCCTAGTTCCAAAATCTTTCTTCTATTCCTCGGTGGGCGTGATGCGTTAAGTATTGATGGTGTTGGGTTCTTTATTTAGCATGGAGGCAGTGTCACAGACGTTCGCAGCTCACACACACACACACACACACACACACACACACACACACACACACACACACACACACACACACACACACACACACACACACACACACACACACGGTGGCAGAGTCACAGTCGTTCTCAGCTCACCGTCTCAGAGGCTCAAAGCAGAAAGCCCAGCTGTATGAGCAAGTGCCATATGGTGCTTCAAAAACCACCACACATTTCTTCTCATGTACCTCCCTCCATCTCTCCCTCCATCTTTCCCTTCCTTCCTCCTCTATCTTTCCCTCCCTCCTTCCTTCCTTCCTTCCTTCCTTCCTTCCTTCCTTCCTCCCTCCCTCCCTCCCTCCATCTTTCCCTCCACCCTCTCTTTCTCTCCATCTTTCCCTCCCTCCCTCTCTTCCTTCATCCTCCTTTACTCCTTCCATCCATCCCTCCCATCCTTCCTTATTTCCTCTCTCCATCTGTCCTACCCTCCCTCCCTCCATCTTTCCCTCCCTCCTACCTTTCCTTCCATCCTTCTTCCCTCCCTCCACCAATGATAGAATAGTGAAACCTCCCTCACTCCATCAATGATAGAATAGTGAAATCTCCCTCCCTCCATCAATGATAGAATAGTGAAATCTCCCTCCCTCCATCAATGATAGAATTGTGAAATCTCCCTCCCTCCATCAATGATAGAATAGTGAAACCTCCCTCCATCAATGATAGAATAGTGAAATCTCCCTCCCTCCATCAATGATAGAATAGTGAAATCTCCCTCCCTCCCTTCATCTATGATAGAATAGTGATACCTCCCTCCCTTCACTAATGATAGAATAGTGAAATCTCCATCCATCAATGATAGAATAGTGAAACCTCCCTCCATCAATGATAGAATAGTGAAATCTCCCTCCCTCCATCAATGATAGAATAGTGAAATCTCCCTCCCTCCATCAATGATAGAATAGTGATACCTCCCTCCCTCCATCAATGATAGAATAGTGAAATCTCCCTCCATCAATCATAGAATAGTGATACCTCCCTCCCTCCATCAATGATAGAATAGTGAAATCTCCCTCCCTCCATCAATGATAGAATAGTGAAATCTCCCTTCCTCCATCAATGATAGAATAGTGATACCTCCCTCCCTCCATCAATGATAGAATAGTGAAATCTCCCTCCCTCCATCAATGATAGAATAGTGAAATCTCCCTCCCTCCATCAATGATAGAATAGTGATACCTCCCTCCCTTCATCAATGATAGAATAGTGAAATCTCCCTCCATCAATGATATAATAGTGAAACCTCCCTCCATCAATGATAGAATAGTGAAACCTCCCTCCCTCCATCAATGATAGAATAGTGAAACCTCCCTCCATCAATGATAGAATAGTGAAACCTCCTTACATCAATGATAGAATAGTGAAACCTCCCTCCATCAATGATAGAATAGTGAAACCTCCCTCCATCAATGATAGAATAGTGAAACCTCCCTCCATCAATGATAGAATAGTGAAACCTCCCTCCATCAATGATAGAATAGTGAAACCTCCCTCCCTCCATCAATGATAGAATAGTGAAATCTCCCTCCCTCCCTCCATCAATAATAGAATAGTGAAATCTCCCTCCCTCCATCAATGATAGAATAGTGATACCTCCCTCCCTCCATCAATGATAGAATAGTGAAACCTCTCTCCCTCCATCAATGATAGAATAGTGAAACCTCCCTCCCTCCATCAATGATAGAATAGTGAAACCTCCCTCCATCAATGATAGAATAGTGAAACCTCCTTACATCAATGATAGAATAGTGAAATCTCCCTCCCTTCATCAATGATAGAATAGTGAAACCTCCTTACATCAATGATAGAATAGTGAAACCTCCCTCCCTCCATCAATGATAGAATAGTGAAACCTCCCTCCCTCCGTCAATGATAGAATAGTGAAACCTCCCTCCCTCCATCAATGATAGAATAGTGAAACCTCCCTCCCTCCGTCAATGATAGAATAGTGAAACCTCCCTCCCTCCATCAATGATAGAATAGTGAAACCTCCCTCCCTCCATCAATGATAGAATAGTGAAACCTCCCTCCCTCCATCAATGATAGAATAGTGAAACCTCCTTACATCAATGATAGAATAGTGAAACCTCCTTACATCAATGATAGAATAGTGAAACCTCCCTCCCTCCATCAATGATAGAATAGTGAAACCTCCTTACATCAATGATAGAATAGTGAAACCTCCCTCCCTCCATCAATGATAGAATAGTGAAACCTCCCTCCCTCCGTCAATGATAGAATAGTGAAACCTCCCTCCCTCCATCAATGATAGAATAGTGAAACCTCCCTCCCTCCGTCAATGATAGAATAGTGAAACCTCCCTCCCTCCATCAATGATAGAATAGTGAAACCTCCCTCCCTCCATCAATGATAGAATAGTGAAACCTCCCTCCCTCCATCAATGATAGAATAGTGAAACCTCCTTACATCAATGATAGAATAGTGAAACCTCCCTCCCTCCATCAATGATAGAATAGTGAAACCTCCCTCCCTCCATCAATGATAGAATAGTGAAACCTCCCTCCCTCCATCAATGATAGAATAGTGAAACCTCCCTCCCTCCATCAATGATAGAATAGTGAAACCTCCTTACATCAATGATAGAATAGTGAAACCTCCTTACATCAATGATAGAATAGTGAAACCTCCCTCCCTCCATCAATGATATAATAGTGAAACCTCCTTACATCAATGATAGAATAGTGAAACCTCCTTACATCAATGATAGAATAGTGAAACCTCCTTACATCAATGATAGAATAGTGAAACCTCCCTAGCATGCCCGACTAGCATCACCACCCTGGATGGTTCCGACCTTGAATATGTGGACATCTATAAGTACCTAGGTGTCTGGCTAGACTGCAAACTCTCCTTCCAGACTCACATCAAACATCTCCAATCGAAAATCAAATCAAGAGTCGGCTTTCTATTCCGCAACAAAGCCTCCTTCACTCACGCCGCCAAGCTTACCCTAGTAAAACTGACTATCCTACCGATCCTCGATTTCGGCGATGTCATCTACAAAATGGCTTCCAACACTCTACTCAGCAAACTGGATGCAGTCTATCATAGTGCCATCCGTTTTGTCACCAAAGCACCTTATACCACCCACCACTGCGACTTGTATGCTCTAGTCGGCTGGCCCTCGCTACATATTCGTCGCCAGACCCACTGGCTCCAGGTCATCTACAAGTCCATGCTAGGTAAAGCTCCGCCTTATCTCAGTTCACTGGTCACGATGGCAACACCCATCCGTAGCACACGCTCCAGCAGGTGTATCTCACTGATCATCCCTAAAGCCAACACCTCATTTGGCCGCCTCTCGTTCCAGTACTCTGCTGCCTGTGACTGGAATGAACTGCAAAAATCGCTGAAGTTGGAGACTTTTATCTCCCTCACCAACTTCAAACATCAGCTATCCGAGCAGCTAACCGATCGCTGCAGCTGTACATAGTCTATTGGTAAATAGCCCACCCATTTTCACCTACCTCATCCCCATACTGTTTTTATACTGTTTTTTATTTTATTTATTTATTTACCTTTCTGCTCTTTTGCACACCAATATCTCTACCTGTACATGACCATCTGATCATTTATCACCCCAGTGTTAATCTGCAAAATTGTATTATTCGCCTACCTCATGCCTTTTTGCACATTGTATATAGACTGCCCATTTTTTTTTCTACTGTGTTATTGACTTGTTAATTGCTTACTCCATGTGTAACTCTGTGTTGTCTGTTCACACTGCTATGCTTTATCTTGGCCAGGTCGCAGTTGCAAATGAGAACTTGTTCTCAACTAGCCTACCTGGTTAAATAAAGGTGAAATAAAAAAATAAAAATAAACATCAATGATAGAATAGTGAAACCTCCCTCCCTCCATCAATGATAGAATAGTGAAATCTCCCTCCCTCCGTCAATGATAGAATAGTGAAACCTCCCTCCCGGATGTCATGAGGTATGGTTTTATTTATTTTTCTTTGTTGGTTTTATTGGGATTTGTTTGTGTGTGTGTGCGTGCGTGTGCATGTGCATGGGTGTGTGCGTTTGTGTATCAGACACCCAGTGGTCTCTGTTGAGTCAAGCACATCAGTAGGGTTTCTAGCTGGCATACATTAATACCAGTTGTAAAACAGAGCAGTAGACTTGCCCTTGGCTATGAGATGGAAAATAACACACACACACACACACACACACACACACACACACACACACACACACACACACACACACACACACACACACACACACACACACACACACAACAGTGGCGTCACAGGAGTAGAGCTCCAACTCAATGTGGTCTGTCTTTTAAAACAACCTGGATAGTCTAGTCTCTCTCTCTCTCTCTCTCTCTCTTGGCATCCTATTTGTCTCAGTATGAAGTTGCCTGTTGAATAGTCTTCTTAGAGGAATAGCGAGGGGTTAGGAAATTCCCTTTAATTGGCATTTCTGGGCCTTTTGGCTCCAGTCTTTCTACAGCACCATGGGACACTATTGATGTAGATGTCATTTCAGAGAGCTGGGGGTTGTCAGCTTTCTAAGGGTTGTCAGCCGTAGATAAACACTTGTCAGAATTCTGAGGGATGTTGTATTGGAGCGATATTCTGGTCTGGAGAGAGAAGGCCTGTCCGTCTAAGTCTACTCTGTGTACATTAAAGCTGCTACTGGGTTTTCTGAATTATGTTGTGTTGAATTTAATTCAATCAAGGAGTAGTGGTTGAATAAATCACATTGTTGCTTTGACACTATGGGTGTGCACCATTGAAGGGATAGTGTGAGATTCTGGCAGTTGAGCTGTTGCTAGCGTGCTGATAGACCTCCAGTCATTGCGCTAAAGCTGGTTAGCATTGGCTCGTGAAACTACCTACAACTCCATTCAAACTACACGCAGAGACATAAACATGTATCCATGAGTTTATCTGACACTAGAATCTCACACTATACCTTTAAGGAATCGACATTAGTTTGCCTTAGACAAGTCTCCTCATTCATGCAAATTCAGACCATACATTATTATTATTATCTAGATGGCAGATACTGTCTCATAACACTGCTAGGGATGCTTCTGTGTACCACACATTCCTTTTCAATACCCCTCCTACCTATAGCTAGAGACATCAATTGCTAGGGATAGTGATATTCAATTCCGATAGGGATAGTGATTCATGCCTATCTCTGCATCCACACACAGCAGGACAGGAGTTATGTCCTCAATTTTCCCCTCTCTCTCTCTCTGCTCCTAAATGAGAAACACATACAGTATCAGCGAAAACATCAAAAGTCTCTCTGGATTCCGCGGTCAGTAATTCGGTGCATGTTGGAGAATACACCACCATTGTTGCACCATGTCCATTATCAGTTCACTTATGGCTTAGAACATGGCATCAAAGGAAGAGAAGAATAGAGGAGGAGGAGGAGAGAAGAGGAGAGGGCCCCCTCTAATAGGCTACGGTGGACATGGTCTCTCTCTCTCTCTCTCTCTCTCTCTCTCTCTCTCTCTCTCCCCATCAGTCTCTCGCTCCCTCTCACTCCCTCTTTCTCTCTATATATCTCTCTCTCTGTCTCTCTTTCTCCATCTTGCTCCTTTCTCCCTCTTTCTCTCTCTTTCTGCCTCTCTCTTTCACTCGCTCTCTCTCTTTTTATCCCTCCCTCTCTCGTTCTCCATTTTTCACTTTCTCTCACTCGTCTCTCTCTCGCTCTCTGTCTTTCTCACTTTGCTTTGAAAGTCCTTCTTTTGACTGTGTTCTCTGTGTCCAACCCTCGTGGTGGAAAATGGCGACAGAGGAATCATCTGAAAGAGGGGATGTCATTTGTCTGCCGGCAGAATTATCAGTTACGGCAATGCATCTTGAGTGTTTGAAAAGTCTGATGGAAAATATATTGTTCGGCTCGAGCAAACACAAACATGCTCGCAGAAACAAACACAAACACACATACACAAACACACATACACAAACACACATACACAAACACACATACACAAACACACACATACACAAACGCACATACACCAACACACATACACAAACACACATACACAAACGCACATACACAAACGCACATACACAAACGCACATACACAAACGCACATACACAAACACACATACACAAACACACATACACAAACACACACATACACAAACGCACATACACAAACACACATACACAAACACACATACACAAACGCACATACACAAACACACATACACAAACACACATACACAAACGCACATACACAAACGCACAACACACATACACAAACACACATACACAAACTCACATACACAAACACACATACTCAAACACACATACACAAACGCACATACACAAACGCACATACACAAACGCACATACACAAACACACATACACAAACGCACATACACAAACGCACATACACAAACGCACATACACAAACACACATACACAAACACACATACACAAACACACATACACAAACGCACATACACAAACGCACATACACAAACACACATACACAAACACACATACACAAACACACATACACAAACACACATACACAAACGCACATACACAAACACACATACACAAACACACATACACAAACACACATACACAAACACACACATACACAAACGCACATACACAAACACACATACACAAACACACATACACAAACACACATACACAAACACACATACACAAACACACATACACAAACACACACGTATGCTTCAACTGCTGGGGGATTTCTACTCCTCATCAGTTGTTCTTAAGACTGGAACACAGAAATTGTTTGTCACTTATTGTGTCTGTATTGGTATGACAATAAATACATGATTTAGTTAACTATATGGATGAAAGGCAGCAATGTGATGCCCTCTTGGCAGACCTGTCAAAGACCTTCGATACTGTTGATCAGTCACTACTAGTTCAGAGGCTTTCCTCATTTACATGTAACTGGTTTAAAAATGACTTGACAGATCAAACTCAATGTGTGTCTGCTGATGGTGTTAAATCAAGTTGTCTGGATATAACGAAAGGTGTCCCACAGGGGTCGATTCTGGGTACAGTACTTTTTACTCTATACATTAACAATATTGGTTTGTCTGTAAAAAGAAAAGTATGTAACCGGCACCTTTACGAGGACGTTACTGTTGTGTATTCTATTGCCCCCACTGTTCACCAGGCTCTATCTGAACTACAGTTCACCAGGCTCTATCTGAACTACAGTTCACCAGGCTCTATCTGAACTACAGTTCACCAGGCTCTATCTGAACTACAGTTCACCAGGCTCTATCTGAACTACAGTTCACCAGGCTCTATCTGAACTACAGTTCACCAGGCTCTATCTGAACTACAGTTCACCAGGCTCTATCTGAACTACAGTTCACCAGGCTCTATCTGAACTACAGTTCACCAGGCTCTATCTGAACTATAGTTCTACTTCATTGTTTTACAGAAAACCTTTATTGACCTGTAATTGAATGCAGGTAAAACGAAGCATGTGTTGTTCTCTAGAGCACACACCACTTGGATGGTGCCCACATTGATCGTGTACCTGCTTACAAATATCTGGGCATTTGGATAGACAAGAAGCTATCTTTTAAAAAACACATTGATGCGTTAGTTAAGAAGCTGAGAAAATAAATGGTAGAATGCAGATCATTCAGTCGACGTTCCTTCCTGTCCTAGATTATGGCGACATCATCTACATGAATGCAGCTGCCACTTCATTAAACCCGTTAGATGCAGTTTACCATAGTGCATTTTGTGTGGCAGGTTTTGGTCGAAAACACAGCATTTTATTCAATTATAAAGCACTTTTGCAAAAACTCCCACATTACCTGACATATTTAATTACCCATAGAAGTAGGAGTTACCATTCCCGATCACAGGGATGGCTAACTTTGGAAATTCTGTCTGTCGCCACAGACTTAAGAAAAAGAAGCTTTTAGTTTCTTCGCTCTCCTTTTGGGATGCACACATTGTCTGCAATACCCAAACATCACATCATAGGCTACTGTAACTAAAAACTAGGAGGATAGGGCATTCCTTGGCTACTCACATCATAACTTAAAAGACAGAATAAATTGTAGATAATGGGCTTCTTCAGGGCCTGCGCCAGAACCAATCAGGTGGACGGGCCGTTGATTTCCATAGGCAGTCACGTTGTTTCACGGGACCTCCTTTTTTTAATGGGTGTTCTAGTAAAGATCATAGGCAGTCACGTTGTTTCACGGGACCTCCTTTTTTTAATGGGTGTTCTAGTAAAGATCATAGGCAGCTCGTGAGTTTCAAGTTTGGGGAAGCTTACGATTTATCCTACCATTTATACCGATTTGCGTGCCAGTTATGAGCATTTTTATATGCAATATGTTTTGTTGGAACAGTTTCATTTCCGTAATAACATGTTTGTTTCTCAAAATCATTGTCACATGGTTAATCATAATTATCTGAAGTAAAATGACAAGAATCTAAAAGTTAAAATTCAGCTAAGGGGAGATCAATGGGTCAGCGGTCAAACGACTGTAACGGTTTTCTTGTGTCGAAGGAGAGGCGGACCAAAACGCAGCGTGGTTATTATTCAAACCCATTAGATGCAGAAACTACACATGAATAGACTAACAAAACCAAGAAATGTGAAAAACCAAAACAGCCCTATCTGGTGCAAACACAGAGACAGGAACAATCACCCACAAAATCCAACACCAAACAGGCTACCTAAATATGGTTCCCAATCAGAGACAATGACTAACACCTGCCTCTGATTGAGAACCATATCAGGCCAAACACAGAAACAGACAAACTAGATACACAACTTAGAATGCCCACTCAGATCACACCCTGACCAACCAAAACATAGAAACATACAAAGCAAACTATGGTCAGGGTGTGACAACGACCTCCACTCATCACTGTCAAACGCTCCCTGAAACACTTCAGCGAGCAGGCCTTTCTAATCGACCTGGCCGGGGTATCCTGGAAGGATATTGATCTCATCCCGTCAGTAGAAGATGCCTGGATATTTAAAAAAAAAAATGTCTTCCTAATCATCTTAAATAAGCATACCCCATTCAAGAAATTTAGAACCAGGAACAGATATAGCCCTTGGTTCTCCCCAGACCTGACTGCCCTTAACCAACACAAAAACATCCTATGGCATTAGCATCGAACAGCCCCCGTGATATGCAGCTGTTCAGGGAAGCTAGAAACCATTATACACAGGCAGTTAGAAAAGCCAAGGCTAGCTTTTTCAAGCAGAATTTTGCTTCCTGCAACACTAATTCAAAAAAGTTCTGGGACACTGTAAAGTCCATGGAGAATACGAACACTTCCTCCCAGCTGCCCACTGCACTGAAGATAGGAAACACTGTCACCACTGATAAATCCACCATAATTGAGAATTTCAATTTTCAAAAATCTGGACCCCTACAAATCAGCTGGGCTAGACAATCTGGACCCTTTCTTTCTAAAATTATCTGCCGAAATTGTTGCCACCCCTATTACTAGCCTGTTCAACCTCTCTTTCGTGTCGTCTGAGATTCCCAAAGATTGGAAAGCAGCTGCGGTCATCCCCCTCTTCAAAGGGGGGGACACTCTTGACCCAAACTGCTACAGACCTATATCTATCCTACCATGCCTTTCTAAGGTCTTCGAAAGCCAAGTCAACAAACAGATTACCGTCCATTTCGAATCTCACCATACCTTCTCTGCTATGCAATCTGGTTTCAGAGCTGGTCATGGGTGCACCTCAGCCACGCTCAAGGTCCTAAACAATATCTTAACCGCCATCGATAAGAAACATTACTGTGCAGCCGTATTCATTGATCTGGCCAAGGCTTTCGACTCTGTCAATCACCACATCCTCATCGGCAGACTCGACAGCCTTGGTTTCTCAAATGATTGCCTCGCCTGGTTCACCAACTACTTCTCTGATAGAGTTCAGTGTGTCAAATCGGAGGGTCTGCTGTCCGGACCTCTGGCAGTCTCTATGGGGGTGCCACAGGGTTCAATTCTTGGACCGACTCTCTTCTCTGTATACATCAATGATGTCGCTCTTGCTGCTGGTGAGTCTCTGATCCACCTCTACGCAGACGACACCATTCTGTATACTTCTGGCCCTTCTTTGGACACTGTGTTAACAACCCTCCAATCAAGCTTCAATGCCATACAACTCTCCTTCCGTGGCCTCCAATTGCTCTTAAATACAAGTAAAACTAAATGCATGCTCTTCAACCGATCGCTACCTGCACCTGCCCGCCTGTCCAACATCACTACTCTGGACGGCTCTGACTTAGAATACGTGGACAACTACAAATACTTAGGTGTCTGGTTAGACTGTAAACTCTCCTTCCAGACCCATATCAAACATCTCCAAAGCACCAACTGTCAGAGCAGCTCACAGATTACTGCACCTGTACATAGCCCACCTATAATTTAGCCCAAACAACTACCTCTTTCCCTACTGTATTTAATTAATTTATTTATTTATTTTGCTCCTTTGCACCCCATTATTTTTATTTCTACTTTGCACATTCTTCCACTGCACATCTACCATTCCAGTGTTTTACTTGCTATATTGTATTTACTTTGCCACCATGGCCTTTTTTTGCCTTTACCTCCCTTATCTCACCTCATTTGCTCACATCGTAGACTTGTTTATACTGTATTATTGACTGTATGTTTGTTTTACTCCATGTGTAACTCTGTGTCATTGTATGTGTAGAGCTCAGAGATACCCTATAGGCCAAGGAAGCAGTAGGCATATCACTTTATCTTCAACTAAGTAAAATACAATAGGCCTAAAGCCAACAAATAAAACTGTAGAAAATTTCCTGATGAAAATTCTGGTTCTTTCAATCACATTCATCTTCCTCCTCCGCCTGTCTGCCTCCCTTTCTATCTGTCTTTGACTTGAGCTATTGCTAGTGAAGTACAACATTGTATCAAATCATCAACTGGGTCCAGCCTGAAGCTGTTGCTATAGCAAACTTAGAACATTGTATCAACAAGCCTTTAGAGTTTCCTGCGCCAGTGAGCTCGGGACAGACAGCTGTTTTTTATGACGTTTTCACTGGATATGAGGAATCATCAGATCATAATATTGTGCTCTTTCACACTGAGGTGATTATCGAGGCCGGGAGGGTTGGAAAGATTTTTCAAATACTGAGGAACTATCATACGCAATGGATGTACATTTTTTTGTGACTTTGTTGCCTTACTGGTGAAGAAAAAAAACGACTGAGCAGCTCAGGTTATTAGTGGTGGACATGGTGAGTTATGACAGTCAGAAATCAGTCTTACTTCTGTGCGAGCTCAGGTGCGTGTGCTCTCTCAACGTTACCAGGACAGAGAAACCAGACACATGCGCATTGCTCACGTGGAGCACTCCAAACAAAAGACAATGAAAAAATGTACAGAACTTGTGATGGTTATGAAATAAACCAAAACTTTTTACAACTCAACTCCCGAGTGGCGCAATGGTCTAGGCCACTGCATCTCAGTCCAAGAGGTGTCATTAAAGTCTCTAGTTGGAATCCAGGCTCTATCACATCCGGCTGTGATTGGGGAGTCACACAGGGTGGCGCACAATGAACCCAGCCTCTTCTGGGTTTGGCCGGGGTAGGCCGTCACTGTAAATCAGAATTTGTTCTTAACTGTCTTTCCTAGTTAAATAAAGGTTAGATAAAAATACATAAAAACTGTAGCAGGTGGTGAACACCACAATGTTTCCAGTCTGAGAGTGAGAATGGTAAATTACTGTAATTAATACATGCATTAACATAAATGAATATAAATGATGGGGATTAATGGTACATTTACTAGGCCTACTGGTGACATATATAATGGGGAATTGATCAAAAATAAGCAAACAAGTCACACAATGTAACAATCAATGTGCAAGATTTGGTGGGAGACAACTGAGTGCATTCTAGAGATCTGAGTGCATGCATTCTGGAGAGAAACATGCTATATCTTTACCGCACAATACTCCCCTTGTTGCAGCATTTGAAACTATACTCAAGACACATTATCGTAACACATATTTTAGATGCTTTTCACTGACAGCCAAAACTCAATCAGCTAGACCTATTGCCACGATCACTACCCAAATTGCAGGCTTCCTAAATAGGCGTAGGCCTACACACTTGTGATTTGAAACAATCCACAGCTATTTAAATAAAGAACATAAGCTAATGATCCCCTGGGGCTAAGTCATGCTCCCTGGTGAAGTATTTTAATGATTTTATTTAGACAGGAGTAATTATATAATTCTGCAGAAACATCAATTTACTTTGGCATAATGGCGCCGGAGGGGATGGCTGTGGTTTTACAGGCTCCTATCCAACTGTGCTATATTGTTAGATTTTCCACATTGTTTGTAACTCATTTTGTACATAATGTTGCTGCTTGTGTCTCTTATGACTGAAAAGAACTTCTGGACATCAAAACAGCGATTACTCACCTCGAACTGGACAAAGATTTGTATTTTCTTTAATGAGTCCGACACAAAGGATATACTGCTTTGTCAAGACCATGCCCAAATCTCCGTCATCCATGTGAAGAAAATATGGAGAAAAAAGGGGAGGAGGGCAGCCCTGTAAGAATTTGCCGATGAGTAGGTAGACCACCACTACACTCCGGATTATTGGCCAACGTGCAATCATTGGAAAACAAACAAAAAACAAACTGGACGATCTACGATTAAGACTACACTACCAACGGGACATTAAAAACTGTAATACCTTATGTTTCACGAGACGTGGCTAAGCGATGTCACAGATAATATAGAGCTGGCTTCTCCGTGCATCGGCAGGTCAGATCAGCTACGTCTGGTAAGACAAGGAGTGGGAATGTGTGTCTATTTGTCAATAACTGCTGGTGCGCGATGTCTAATATTTAAAAAGTCTCAAGATATTGTTCGCCTGAGGTAGAATACCTCATGATAAGCTGTAGACCAAACTATCTACCAAGAGAGTTCTCATCTATATTATTCGTAGCCGTCTATTTACCACCACAAACCGATGCTGGCAATAAGACCACACTCAACTAACTCTATAAGGCTATAAGCAAACAAGAAAATGCTCGTCCAGAAGCTGCGCTCCTAGTGGCCGGGGACTTTAATGCAGGCAAACTTAAATCAGCTTTACCTCATTTCTACCAGCATGTCACATGTGTAACCAGAGGGAAAAAAACTCTATACCAACTTTACTCCGCACACAGAGATGCGTACAAAGCACTCCCTCGCCCTCCATTTGGCAAATCTGACCATAATTATATCCTTCTGATTCCTGCTTACAAGCAAAAACTAAAGCAGGATGTACCAGTGACTCACTCAACACGGTGGTCAGATGATGCAGATGCTACGCTACAGGACTGTTTTGTTAGCACAGACTGGAATATGTTCCAGGATTCATCCAATGGCATTGAGGAGTACACCACATCAGTCCCTGGCTTCATCAATAAGTGCATCGACGATGTCATCCCCACAGTAACCGTACATACATATCCCAACTAGAAGACATGGATTACAGGCAACATCCGCAGTTTTCAACTGTGCTAACATAAATGCAAAAGGGATTTCTAATGATCAATTAGCCTTTTAAAATGTTACACTTGGATTAGCTAACACAACGTACCATTGGAACACAGGAGTGATGGTTGCTGATAATGGGCCTCTGTACGCCTATGTAGATATTCCATTACAAATCAGCCGTTTCCAGCTACAATAGTCATTTACAACATTGACAATGTCTACACTGTATTTCTGATCAATTTGATGTTATTTTAATGGACAAAAAAAATAGCTTTTCTTTAAAAAAACAAGGACATTTCTAAGTGAAGTCAAAACTTTTGACTGGTAGTGTATTTGGTATTTATTAGGATCCCAATTAGCCGCTGCAAAGCATCAGCCTCTTCCTGGGTTCACATGAAACATGACATAATATATAGCACAGAAAATCCCCTCCCTTCTCTTCTCTTCTCCTCTCCACCCATCCCATCCCCTCTCCTCCCTTTTCTTCTCTCCACCCCTCCCTTCTCCTCCCCTTTCCCCTCCCTTCTCCTCCCCTCCTCTCCTCCCTTCTCTTCTCCTCTCTTCCCCTCTCTTCTCCTCCCCCTCTCCTCCCTTCTCCTCTACTCACCTCTCCACCCCTCCCTTCTCCTCCCCTTTCCCCTCCCTTCTCCTCCCCTCCTCTCCTCCCTTCTCTTCTCCTCTCTTCCCCTCTCTTCTCCTCCCCTCTCCTCCCTTCTCCTCTACTCACCTCTCCACCCTCTCTTCTCCTCCCCTCCTCTCCCTTCTCTTCTCCTATCTCTCCTCTTAACTTAACCAGCGGGAGGTTTTCACTAACTTCTTCATTCATCTTTGTGATTTTATTTTCTATCTTTCTGTCAGTCCTGTCTCCTTTCCTCTCATTGTGTGCAGTAATTTGGTTATAGATTGGACTAGAAAGAGGAGATGAGAGAGAAGATGGATCAAATATAGACTGATCAATCTTAGCTGATCAAGCAGGCCTGTTCTGTCATCACCCTGGTGTTTAAGTGAGCCCACCAGTACTAGTCGGGAGAACCGGGAAGAAAGTAACACTTAGTTTTTTTCCTAATTACTCAGAGATCGATAGGGCTAGAGACACCATATTTTATGACAAACAACTTTCATATGTCCTCCACCATTAGCAACTGTAATTTAATTTCTAAGATAAATGAGTTGAAATTGAATAGACTGAGAACAGAACTACCACAATGTTACTTCTGTAAGTTGTTGTTCATATGTATACATTTATACAGTATACAGAGTAAAACAACTTCCACGATGCTACTTTTGTACCTGCCGGCAGGGCAGGAGTAACACAGTATTGAGATGGAAGTAACAGCTGGCGAAAAGTGCACAATATCTGTCTTATCTCCATCTTTCTGGTTTGTAATGCTCTTTACTTTGAACAAATGTACTATTAGCCATCATGTCATGTTTGTGTCTATTTGAATTATTAATGCTATGGTTTGAAATGTATGCTATGGTTTGCTATGGTTTGAAATGTATGAAAAGGATCACATAATAGCTATATAATTTTCTCATCTCACTTTAATGGGAATGTAGTAGGAGATGTTTGTCACAATTTTCAATGACTATTCATGCTTAGCCCTACCAATCAGGTGTGCTCCAGCTGTCCTTGTCATGCGCACTCCTCGTGTCTTGATAGAATAAAAAAAGATATTCTCTTCACAAATAGCAAACTCATCATGCTTGTCACATTTCTGTGGCTTGACACAAGGCAATTGATCCCCAGAATCATAAAAATATATATTTTTAACCGCTAACCTGTTGATAAAATCTTATGTGAGAAGCTGAGCCATCAAGTCAATTGATTAAGGCATAATTCTAATTCTAATTCCAGTTCATCAGTTAACATTGTGTTACTTTCGTACCACCCGTCTCTCCTGTATCTTCTCCCAGGCTAACACCCAAGACTAGCTTGCATGATACTTGAAACCTATGCTGTCATTTAGTTACTAGATGGGTTAAGAAAATGACTTATGTTTCGAACCTTAAATAGCTAAACTCAATTCTAAAACTGAAAAATACTTCTGGGTTTGTTTCTTTTTACTTACATGGCTCAAAACCACTTTTTGTTGATGACTTGGTGAAACATGGTTGAACTGGGCTTTTCTTTTGCAGGTAGGTCGTACCCCGCATTAGGAACGTGCTGACTTCACTACATCATTCTAGCTGTTATCTGAGAAACTGGGTGTGTTACTTTCGTCCCAGTTCTCCCCTAGTTTTATATAATGGCAGTGGCTTTACTTCATACAACTGAGAAAAAGTATTGCTCTGCAAACCGACAGAATTCTGCAAGAGTTCATTAAGTTTTAATAGAGAGACGTGTGATGCCTGAAGTTACACCGCTTGTAGTGTTACTGATTGGGCTTTCTCTGTGTGTGGGGAGTGTTCTCTAGTCAGCCCTAGTCAGCCCTTCTAACAGCACTGAACAACCTAGAGACAAAAATCCATCAGTGTGACAGAAGGGAGTGGACCAGAGAGGGGGGCAGAGAGAGAGAGTGCAAAAGAGATGGAGAGACAGATGGAATGAGAGAAAGTGCAAGAGAGAGGAAGAGAGAGAGAAAGATAGAGAATTAAAGAAAGAGAGAGAAGGAACACAGATTTAGGCATAACTCAAATCCATATGCAGACAAGCAGAAAATTACCTTCTCTACCTTGCATGCATTTAGGAGACAGAAGATAATTTGGCTTTTTGTCCTTCTGTTGTTCAGCAATAATTCACTGTGTCATCGGAAGGCTCAGAAAGGGCTCCATCCCTCAACAAATTACATCTCCTCTCTCAGTTGATTCCCAAGCTAAAATTGTGGGAGGAGACCGGGGAGGGAGAGATAGTGAGATAGAGAGAAAGGTATAGAGGGAGAGAGAGAGAGAGAAAGCATGCCCCTTGTAGCCTGTCAGAGTTTGCAGACAATAACAGGACATGTATGGACATAGACAGGTGCATGTTTACAGGTTTAGACCGCACGTGGCCACATGGAACCACGGGAAATGGGGAATGCCTGTGTTTGTTGCAGACAGGAAGTTCAATGTTCCCGAAACTAAGTATTTTGTCACACAGCTACATCTCAATACCTAGACTTCTCACAGTTTCACAGTCTCACAGACTTTAAAAGTCGGGGGGAAATCGATGATGTGGGAGTATACCCTACGCCTTGTGTCTAGTATCCATCCGTGGTTTACGTCACAGTAGGGAGTCTGTCAATATCTCAGAAGGTGAATTCCTTCAGCTGGCTTCTTTGATCTCAAAGCGTGGCATCTGCAGTCTGTTGGGTCATTTTTGTTCTCCGCTCAGTGGTTAAACTGAAACAGAAGTTGGTGGTTAAACTGAGACAGCTAGTCTTCCTGGAGTCCAAGGAAGCGGTTAAACCAAGACAGAAGATGTGTCCCAAATGGCACCCTAATCCCTATATAGAGCACTACTTTTGACTAGAGCCCTATGATCCCTGGTCAAAACTAGTGTACTATAGGGAATCCAGCGTTTGTCTTAGTGGCACAGTCCAAGTCACATATTATTAGGAAATTGTATTGCGCATTCAAAGTTCTACCAGTGAATTCTACTAGATAAATTCTGACCCAGTTCCATTGAACTTTAAAACAGATGTTGAATGATGTTGCAGGAAATGTCTTTTAGCCACAGCAATAACCGTTTTCCCTCTCACTTTACTTGATGGAGTATCTGGTAAATGGTCTCTGGTCCTGGCTCACTGCTGTTGCTAAGGCAGTCCGGATATCAAGGTGTCCTGGCTAAATTCCCAATCTGGCTGTCATACCATCATGTTCACGCGATCATTCCCAGCTTTCAATTGGCTCATTTATCCCTTATTTTCTCCCCTACAATTCTTCCTCGGGTCATTGCTGTAAAATAAAATGTGTTCTCGGTGAAATTACCTGGTAAAATAAGTGTTTGTTTTTTTATATTGGGGTAGCACTGCCAGCTCAATAGCACTTCCTTGCCACAGAATAAGCAAAGAATGAAAACAAAGACTGAGGATTGTATTCCAAATGGCACTCTATTCCCTTTTTAGTGCACTACTAAATTGAAAAGTATTTAGTCTGTAAAAATCTCCATAGGGAAGAGGCTGCCATTTGAGACACAACAAGAGCCCTGTTCGGGTCAATGGTGCCATCGACGTCTTCAGATAACCCTTTCTACCGTGGTGGAGCTGCATTCATTGTGTGAATTAAAGAGGGGTTGTAATGACTACTGGGTGGTCTATGGTTAGTGTGATCTGTGATCTTTATGTGAACTGAACCGTATTTATGTTTAACGAGTATCAAAGACCCTTATTCATTAACTTTGCCTCCCCATTACAAGCCCTGGGCCCTGGCCACTTGTATGTATTCCTTCTTGCAACACATAATTGCAGACATCACCGCACTCATGCAAAACAAGAGAAAATGGGTTGCCTGGCGGATCAACAAGGGCCTGAACCAATAGGAACTAATGAGCTGGTAAATGTGGAGAAAGCCGGTACCATTTTCATATGTAAATGTTACAAGCTTGTAGTACGATGCCCAGGCTGGTGAAATAGCTTAGCTGAATGGAGCCGCCAACACACTCAAAGGAGTGAAAAGGAAAGAGTAGTTTGGAGGGAAAACACTTCATGATGCCCCAGTGTTATATGGCCCACTGTCTCAGCATCACTAAGCCAATTAGGGAGCAGTGAGCTGTGACCTGCGCGGGACAGGGGTACGGGGAGGAGGGACAGAGGTACGGGGAGGAGGGACAGGGGTACGGGGAGGAGGGACAGGGGTACGAGGAGGAGGGACAGGGGTACGGGGAGGAGGGACAGAGGTACGGGGAGGAGGGACAGGGGTACGGGGAGGAGGGACAGGGGTACGAGGAGGAGGGACAGGGTTGAGAGGAGAAGGGACAGGGTACGGGGAGAAAGGACAAGGGTATGAGGAGAAGGGACAGGGGTACGAGGAGAAGGGACAGGGGTACGAGGGGAGGAGGGACAGGGGGACGAGGAGGAGGGACAGGGGTATGGGGAGGAGGGACAGGGGTGAGGAGGAGGGACAGAGGAGGAGGGACAGGGGTACGGGGAGGAGGGACAGAGGAAGGGACAGGGGGAGGAGGGACAGGGGTACGGGGAGGAGGAGGGACAGGGGTAAGAGGAGAAGGGACAGGGGTACGAGGGAGAAGTGACAGGGTACGGGGAGAAGGGACAGGGGTACGGGGAGGAGAAGTGACAGGGGTACGGGGAGAAGGGACAGGGGTACGAGGAGAAGGGACAGGGGTACGAGGAGGAGGGACAGGGGTAAGAGGAGAAGGGACAGGGGTACGGGGAGGAGGGACAGAGGTACGGGGAGGAGGGACAGGGGTACGGGGGAGGAGGGACAGGGGTATGAGGAGAAGGGACAGGGGTACGAGGAGAAGTGACAGGGGTACGAGGAGAAGTGACAGGGGTACAGGGAGAAGGGACAGGGGTACGGGGAGAAGGGACAGGGGTACGGGGAGAAGTGACAGGGGTACGGGGAGAAGGGACAGGGGTACGAGGAGAAGGGACAGGGGTACGGGGGAGAAGGGACAAGGGTATGAGGAGAAGGGACAGGAAGGTACAGGGGACGGGGAGAAGGGACAGGGGTACGGGGGAGGAGGGACAGGGGTATACGGGGAGAAGGGACAGGGGTACGAGGAGAAGGGACAGGGGTACGGGAGGAGAAGTGACAGGGGTACGAGGAGAAGTGACAGGGTACGGGGAGAAGGGACAGGGGTACGGGGAGAAGGGACAGGGGGTACGGGGAGAAGTGACAGGGGGAGGGGGAGAAGGGACAGGGGTACGAGGAGAAGGGACAGGGGTACGAGGAGGAGGGACAGGGGTACGAGGAAGAGGAGAAGGGACAGGGGGTACAGGGGGGAGGAGGGACAGAGGTACGGGGGGGAGGGACAGGGGTACGGAGAGGAGGGACAGGAGGTGACGAGGAGGAGGGACAGGGGTACGGGGAGAAGGGACAAGGGGGTATGAGGAGAAGGGACAGGGGTACGGGGAGAAGGGACAAGGGTATGAGGAGAAGGGACAGGGGTACGAGGAGAAGGGACAGGGGTACGGGGAGGGGAGGAGGGACAGGGGGTACGAGGAGAAGGGACAGGGGTAAGAGGGAGAAGGAACAGGGGGGTACAGGGGGAGGAGGGACAGGGGTACGGGGAGGAGGGACAGAGGGACAGGGGGGAGGGAGGGACAGGGGGAGGGACAGGGGGAGGGAGGGACAGAGGTACGAGGAGGAGGGACAGGGGTACGGGGGGGAGGGAGGGACAGGGGGACAGGGGGGAGGAGGGACAGGGGTACGGGAGAAGGGAGGAGGAGGGACAGGGTTAAGAGGAGAAGGGACAGGGGTACGGGGAGAAGGGACAGGGGTACGGGGAGGAGGGACAGGGGTACGAGGAGGAGGGACAGGGGTAAGGGGAGGAGAGGAGAAGGGACAGGGGTACGGGGAGAAGGGACAAGAGGGACAGGGGAGAAGGGACAGGGGTACGAGGAGGAGGGACAGGGGTACAGGGTTAAGAGGAGAAGGGACAGGGGTACGGGGAGAAGGGACAAGGGTATGAGGAGAAGGGACAGGGAGGGGACGAGGAGAAGGGACAGGGGTACGGGGAGGAGGGACAGGGGTATGAGGAGGAGAAGGGACAGAGGGGAAGGGACGAGGACGGGAAGGAATGAGGAGGGGACAGGGAGGGAGGGGACAGGGGTACGAGGAGAAGGGACAGGGGGTACGAGGGAGGAGGGACAGGGACGGGGAGGAGGGACAGGGGTACGGGGAGGAGGGACAGGGGTACGGGGAGAAGGGACAGGGGTACGAGGAGGAGGGACAGGGGTACGGGGAGGAGGGACAGGGGTACGGGGAGGAGGGACAGGGGTACGAGGAGAAGGGACAGGGGTACGAGGAGGAGGGACAGGGGTACGGGGAGGAGGGACAGGGGTACGGGGAGGAGGGACAGGGGTACGGGGAGAAGGGACAGGGGTACGAGGAGGAGGGACAGGGGTACGAGGAGGAGGGACAGGGTTACGAGGAGGAGAGACAGGGGTACGGGGAGAAGGGACAGGGGGATAAAGGGGGAGGAAAAGGGGTGGTGGGTGGGAAAGGGGCATCAAGGAGGGGGCAAAATCAGTTCAGTTCACTACAACTGCCTCTCCTCCTCTCCTTCTCCTCTCCCCTTTGCTCCTCTGTCGAGTCTTCCTGTGAAAAGACAAAAGCCCTGAATCAATATTCCTACTTTTCCTTTCTTCCTCTGAAGAAAAGGGGGGAGTGGGTCGAAGAAAAGGATGGAGAGGTTCAGAAAAAGGAGAGGGTTGATAGAAAGGAGGGAGGGGGTCAGTGAAAGGAGAGAGAAAGTTGTTGGACTTTAATGTGTCTCTACGTATCATCTAGTAACCCTTGTAGAAAATGTGGGGCTTTCCTCCTAAATATAGAGTGTGGAGAATTATTTCAATCAGTGTTGATGCTGTTAGTTGGTAACTGGGCTGTCCAGTACTATAATGAGAAAGTAGATTAATTCAGTGAGTTGTTTCATCTCCTTGTCTCCTCAACTCTATGGACTGAGCGAATCCTTCTCCTCCTCCCACTCTTCCTCTTTTTGGACTGAAATTATCCTCCTCCTCCTCTTTTTTGACTTAAATTCTCCTTCTTCAGCCAGACAGAAGCCTGTTTTTATCCACCTCATGTATATGTTTCTACCCACATCATGCTCCCTCCTCTTTCTCCTCCCCCCTATACTGTCAGCTCTCAGCACAGCATTCTCTCTCTCTCTTTCTCTCACTCATCCATCTATCCAAAATCACAGAACACTTTTGACATTTCTGTGTAGAAGACAAGGAAAAATGATATGCAGGGGGCAGGGTGTACAGACCCGTGCTGCTGGGGCTGGTGTGGGCTCACACTGCAGCATGTGTATATATATATATACTGTATATATATATTTTTTAACCTATATTTAAAAAGGGAAATCAGTTAATTAAGAACCAATTCTTATTTACAACGACTCCCTACCCCAGCCAAACCATAACATGGACAACGCTGGGCCAATTGTGCGCCGCCCTATGGGACTCCCAATCGACCAGTTGTGATACATCCTGGAATCGAACCAGGGTCTGTAGTGACATCTCTAGCACTGAGATGCAGTGCTTTAGACTGCTGCACCACTGGGGGGCTGGTGAACCATCTGGAGGACGTTGTAGGGTGTGGGGCGTCAGGGGGGTACAGTGGACGAGAAGGAAGGTTGGTTCTAACGTTCTAGGCCCGTTATGTCAAGTTTGTGCTTTTAATGATGTAGCTATTGGGCCAATACATGTATTTATCTCTCTCTCTCTCTCTCTCTCTCTCTCTCTCTCTCTCTCTCTCTCTCTCTCTCTCTCTCTGTATTTCTCTTTCTTTCTTTCTGTCTCTCTCTCTTTCTCTCTCTTTCTTTCTCTCTCTCTTTCTCTCTCTCTTTCTGTCTCTCTTTCTCTATCTCTTTCTCTCTCTTTCTCTCTCTCTTCTTCTCTCTCTTCTGTCTCATTCTCTGTCTAGGTCTCTGTCTCTCTTTCTCTGGGATCCGTAGGGCGGCGGGGGTGGCAGAGGGGGCTGTGGAGCAGAATCAATTTAAATTCTATTTATTTTTTGGTTTGTGTTGGGTTTTCATCAATGGTGGTTATTAGGAGGAGAAAGTGCCACCAGGGCTCTTGGGTTCTGATGTTATTACCTGGGAGGAGAGGAGAGGAGGGATCTGGAATAAGGCCAGTTCTGCAATGTTATACAGGGACGCTCTGAGCTCTCTCATTGTAAAAGGTTGACAAGAAGAAGGATGCTGTGTACCACCGCAGGATACAATATTACCACATTCCACACTTCCTTTAATGTGCTGACCTTGAAATACAGCATGTAAACTAGTGAATTCAATTCCTTTCAATTCAACTGCATATTTTGTCCCCCTGGGGTTATTCTCTGTCTATTGTCCATATGAACGTAATACCGAGGTATATACCCATGTGTACTTATCTGTAAGTGTGTCTTTGTACCAATTCCTCATGGTAGGTGAACAAGTATGGAGATGATTTGGGTGACAAACCTGCTACGTTGATTATAGTGGGGAGGGAGTAATATAAAGACTTTTGAAAAGGTGTCTTGCACAGTTTCATTTACTGGAATGGAATCATTGTCCTTCCTCGCCTGTCAGTGCTGCTTCTCCACTGGCAGCGGACAGAAGGGAGTAGGACAGACAAAGAGAGAGAGAACGAGAGAGACAGACAGACAGACAGACAGACAGACAGACAGACAGACAGACGGACAGACAGACAGACAGACAGACAGACAGACAGACAGACAGACAGACAGACAGACAGAGAGAGAGACAGACAGACAGACAGAGGGTGAGAGCAAGGGAGAGAAAGAAAGGGAGCGAGAGAGAGACTGAGGCAGAATGTGATGATTGATCTGCAAAATTGATCTGCAAGGAGAACTCTTGATTTTTAAAGCCTGCTTTAAGAAGGCATCCATGTAGAAACATGCAGACTAACTCCAAGCATCCAGCGATTCTATATTCCAGCATAATGGATGGATCTCTGAGAGAACTGGCTTGTTTGTTGATGAAGACATACATTACATGGAAAACCATGGAAACCTTGTTTAATGTATGAAATCGTTTTGAGGCATCCGGGCATGCCCTTACAGAAAAACAACGTGATCTTATGTGAAGTTAATGTAATAACATGTGACAGCATGTAAAAGCAACATGTAATAACATGAAACTACACATTTGAAAGCATGAGGGAGTTAGGTTTGCACATGTGAAACTGCAATTCATGTGAGGTGAAAACATGTTATTCTCCTCGCATATGAAAAGGTGTTAACATGTGAACTCTAATTGTAATTTTCACATGTGAAGCTGCACAGTTCAAGTTTTTATTTGTAAGGCAAGTAATGAAATGGTATGGGGGTTTTAAGGTAAGCGGTATGCTGTTCAGCTAGAATAGTTTAAACATTTGGCATGATTACTTTGTGCTGACTTCTCAATATGACCCCATTTGGGATTTGATCTCCCAACCTCTGGATTTGGGGTATGCTGATCTTACTTCTCAAGCAAGAATTTTGCTAGGACTGTCTGAGAGTGATCTGAGTGGGGAGGGGGAGTAATATGGAATCTGAAAACGACCTGTTATTCACCGGCGCCACGATAGTGGTGCCCTAAAGTCTTGATAAGCCCAGTCATTCTAGACTGAGGCTAATGACTGTTTAGTCTAAAACATACTAAAGTGCCTGGAAATACGAGGAAATTGCTAAAGTAGTCAAATGTTTAGTATGAAACAACATTGCCAGCATTATCATGTCGTCAAATTTACTTTCGAAATGGCAATGTTGTCATTAGCTTACAAAGTTTGTAAAAAATAGCTAGCAATGCTAACGGTAGCTAGCTAAAATCCGGTGACCTCTCAATCGTAGTTAACTAGCTAACGTTATACTGCATCTAAAGTCAATCTGGCGACATCAAAATGATGACAAAAGGTTTTCCTACTAATTATTTGGCACCTTTTGAATGCTATTGTATTTCCAAGCCACTGTAATGCACTTTGGATGAAATCTTCATCGGAGCTCATTGACGATGCATTGAGTAGAATGCTCAGATGGGCATCAGGTCAAAAGAAATGTTCAAAAACCTATTGTGGCGAAATATGCAACCCATGAATTGGCAGAGAGGTTTGGAACTCTCTTTGTTAATGATCTTTATAAACTGGGTGGTTCGAGCACTGAATACTGATTGGCTGACAACCGGGGTATATCAGGCCATTTACCACAGGTCTAATTACGCAGGTTTCTCAACAGATTTCTCACCGTTAAACTTCCGACCTTTCAAAACGCTCGAACCGGTTACCTACCTGTGGAGAATAATCAGTATTGGGGTAGCTACTCTGAAAATATTGTTTAAAAGCTACCAATTACATCACAGTGGAAGAAGTTACACTAAAACTACTGCGTGAAAAATTATCATATCTAAATCTCAAATATCATAGGCATCACTCTGGTGTCAGATGTTAACTAAATGTGTAATTTGGCCTTTTAACACAAAAAGTATGTTTCAACTGAGAATAAGTCAGGTCTGATGCCGAAAAAGAAAGGATATTCTTGCCTACTTCATCCATATAGTCTTTTCTATTAGCAAAAAAGTAGTGTGTAGTTAGCTAAAGTAATTAACTACTGAAAACACTGTCAAGATTAGAATTGAGTTGAACTACCATCAAGCTACTATAAAGTGTAGTTTAATTACTAGTTGAACTACATGTAGTTCACTCCTCCCCGACGCTGAAAACATTGCAACTGCCTGGAAGGTTAGTGCACTGCTAGCATGTTGTGGCACACACGTTCCACGTCATGCATTATTTTCCACAGAGCGCATTGCCCCTTGTAGATTATTCCTTACATATTAAAAGCCCAGTAAAGTCAAAAACGTGATTTGCCTGTGTTTTATATTTCGATACTATGAGGTTAGAATAATATAGTTACATTTAGAAAATGATGATAATGCCCTTTTAGTGTGAGAGCTGTTTGAATAGACTGCCTGTAATGTCTGCCTGTTTTCAGTGGATGGAGTTTTAGCCTGCATGGTGACAGTCCAAGCTAAATTCTTGCTTGAGAAATTTCTCTTTGCTAAGAAGCGTTTTTAAAATTATTATTGTTATACTTTTTTTTAATGGAAAACATGTACATTATGGTACTTAATTTTTACCCAGAAATGATTTGATATTGAGATAAAAACAGCTGCTGTCACGCCCTGACCATAGAGAGCTGTTTATTCTCTATGTTGGTTGGGGCGTGATAGTGACTAGGGTGGGTCATCTAGGTGATTGATGATTTATGTTGGCCTGGTATGCGTCCCAATCAGAGACAGCTGTTTATTGTTGTCTCTGATTGGGGATCATATTTAGGTAGCCATTTCCCCATTGTGTTTTGTGGGTTCTTGTCTACAGTTAGTTTCCTGTGTGCACACCAGTAGCTTCACGTTTCGTTTGGTAGTTTGTTGTTTTTGTTCAGTGTTCATTTATTAAAGGATAATGTACGCCTACCATGCTGCACCTTAGTCCATTCCTTATGACGATCGTGACAGAAGATCCCACAAAGCGGAAATGGCTGCCTAAATATGAACCCAATCAGAGACAATGACAAACAGCTGCCTCTGATTGGGAACCATACCTAGCCAACATAGACACATAATCACCTAGATGACCCACCCTAGTCACACCCGACCTAACCAACATAGAGAATAAAAAGCTCTCTATGGTCAGGGCGTGACATTGACCATGTCACCAGGCAAGTCAAAACTCCACCCATGCAAAACCTGCTCATTAGAAGGTCCTGTGTAGATTGTATTTTCAACCAGCAACTATCAGGAAATAACACTGTTCTAATTTTCTTTGCACTTTTACAGTGTTAGTTTCATCAGCTGTTGTACAATATGACACAAATCACAGGAAAAACTGCATTTTGACTGCACTGGGCCTATAAAGGATTTCAAAGATTTCAAATAGTATTAGAACCCAGGTCTGGTAGAAACAGCTACAGTAGGTTGTTGGCAGTTAAGAGCGTTGTGCCAGTCACCGAGCAAGGCACTTAACCCTAATTGCTCCTGTATGTCATTCTGGATAAGAGCATCTGCTAAAATGACCCAAAAAATATGAATAACAGATTGAAATAATACAGTGTTTTCCAACACTGCTGAAGACCTGTATTTGTTTCCATCATTGTTGAGATGCCTGGGGGAAAGAGGGGAGGCCTTGGGAGGTCTGGAGGAGGCAAGATGTTTTTACAGCACAAGGGCTTGCTTTTGGAGTGAGGTAGTGGAGGTGAAGGGGAGGACGAGAGGAGGAGAGGGGCCTGTGTGACTGCTGATAGTTAGGGGGAGGTGGAGAGATGGCGAGGGTAGCTCTTTGCTCATGCTGCCTCGGGACTGCATTCTGTAATTCATTTTGTATCTCTCTCATCACTCTCTCTTTCTCTCTCTCCTTCCTCTCTTTTCATCTCTCTCCTCACACTTGTTTTGTCTCTGTTTGAAGTGGGACTCTTTAGGAAGGCATTGAATTTCCAGGCATGAGCCACTTTGATGCTTTAAGTACCCTCCGTTGTCTCCTTGTGAAAAATGTAAATGTGAAGCTGCCATTTACAGATGTCGGATCTTAATTTGAGCCTGTTTGCTACAGCAGGAATCCTGCAGCAACATGAAATTTGAATTATAAATGTAGGAAATGCAGGATAAATGTAGTAAGATGTTTGTCTGCCCCTGAGCATGTTAGTTCTGAAGGATTTTTTGCCATAGAAATGTACCTGGCTAAAAGGTGAGCCACTTTCGTGGTACGGGTTAAAACGTAAAACACGTTTTAACCCGTAAAACACGTTTTAACCCGTAAAAACGTGTTATTCGCCTCACATGTGAAGAAGTAGTGTTAACATGTCAACTCAAAATGTATTACATGTGAACAACTTGCCTCATGCATCTGTTTTTTACATGTGACAATTTCATCTGTTTTTTACATGTGACAATTTCATCTGTTTTTTACATGTGACAATTTCAGCTCAACATGTGAAAACATCTATTTCACATGCGAAAAGTGATTTCAATTACAAATTACACATCAATCAATCAATTACATTTATTTATAAAGCCATTTTACATCAGCAGATGTCACAAAGTGCTGTACAGAAACCCAGCCTAAAACCCCAAACAGCAAGCAATGCAGGTGTAGAAGCACGGTGGCTAGGAAAAACTCCCTAGAAAGGCCAAAACCTAGGAAGAAACCTAGAGAGGAACCAGGCTCTGAGGGGTGGCTAGTCCTCTTCTGGCTGTGCCGGGTGGAGATTATAACAGAGCATATCCAAGATGTTCAAATGTTCATAGATGACCAGCAGGGTCAGATAATAATAATCACAGTGGCTGTAGAGGTTGCAACAGGCCAGGTAGTCCTGAGGCATGGTCCTAGGGCTCAGTTCCTCAGAGAGAGAGAGAGAGAGAGGGTGGCAGGGAGAGAGGGAGAGAGAGAATACTTACATGCACATAGGACACCAGATAAGAGAGGAGAAATACTCCAGATATAACAGAAATACTGGACAGGAGGGATCGGAGGTCCTTATATTGGGTTCCCTATATTGACCAGAGCCAAAAGTAATGCACTATATAGGGAATTGGGTGCCATTTGAGACTGTAAGCACAGAGTTGTTACAAACAAGGAGCTACACGGAACAGATTCATCATCTACATTCAAATGGAATTGTATCCATTGTAAGCAAATTATGTCCAAAGCAACCAGTAATTTAAAGAAAACTCAATTTGGATGATTGTTTAACTGTCTTTGTCTTTGTGTGTTCAATTCTTTCTAATGCTGAACCTGAAGAGAAAGATACAGAAAAAGAAAAGGATATGGAGAAAGAGAAGGAGAAGGAGATAGAGAAAGAGATGGAGACAGACACCAGCGCTAGTGAACGTGAGTATTTGATTTCATGTACATTTAATGTAATTTAATTATGTATACATTTCACTTTACATCTCTGACAAGAGGTTACACATAGGAAGAAGTAAGATGTTACATAGGGAAAGTGGAAATAGGTTACACAGGGGAAGAGGAAATAGGTTACACAGGGGAAGAGGAAATATGTTACAGAGGGAAGAGGAAATAGGTTACACAGGGGAAGAGGAAATAGGTTACACAGGGGAAGAGGAAATAGGTTACACAGGGAAAGTGGAAATAGGTTACACAGGGAAAGTGGAAATAGGTTACACAGGGGAAGAGGAAATAGGTTACACATGGAAAGAGGAAATAGGTTACAGAGGGGAAGAGGAAATAGGTTACACAGGGGAAGAGGAAATAGGTTACACAGGGGAAGAGGAAATAGGTTACACAGGGGAAGAGGAAATAGGTTACACAGGGGAAGAGGAAATAGGTTACAGAGGGGAAGAGGAAATAGGTTACACAGGGGAAGAGGAAATAGGTTACACAGGGGAAGAGGAAATAGGTTACACAGGGGAAGAGGAAATAGGTTACAGACGGGAAGAGGAAATAGGTTACACAGGGGAAGAGGAAATAGGTTACACAGGGAAGAGGAAATAGGTTACACAGGGGAAGAGGAAATAGGTTACACAGGGGAAGAGGAAATAGGTTACACAGGGGAAGAGGAAATAGGTTACAGAGGGGAAGAGGAAATAGGCTACACAGGGGAAGAGGAAATAGGTTACACAGGGGAAGAGGAAATAGGTTACACA
The DNA here is from genome assembly GCF_034236695.1 of Oncorhynchus nerka. Lineage (NCBI taxonomy): Eukaryota > Metazoa > Chordata > Actinopteri > Salmoniformes > Salmonidae > Oncorhynchus > Oncorhynchus nerka. The sequence continues at coordinate 17,702,445 of NC_088423.1, forward strand.
GGGGAAGAGGAAATAGGTTACACAGGGGAAGAGGAAATAGGTTACACAGGGAAGTGGAAATAGGTTACACATGGGAAGAGGAAATAGGTTACACAGGGGAAGAGGAAATAGGTTACACAGGGGAAGAGGAAATAGGTTACACAGGGGAAGAGGAAATAGGTTACACAGGGGAAGAGGAAATAGGTTACACAGGGGAAGAGGAAATAGGTTACACAGGGGAAGAGGAAATAGGTTACACAGGGGAAGAGGAAATAGGTTACACGGGGGAAGAGGAAATAGGTTACACATGGGAAGAGGAAATAGGTTACACAGGGGAAGAGGAAATAGGTTACACAGGGGAAGAGGAAATAGGTTACACAGGGAAAGTGGAAATAGGTTACACAGGGGAAGAGGAAATAGGTTACACAGTGGAAGAGGAAATAGGTTACACGGGGGAAGAGGAAATAGGTTACACAGGGGAAGAGGAAATAGGTTACACATGGAAAGAGGAAATAGGTTACAGAGGGGAAGAGGAAATAGGTTACACAGGGGAAGAGGAAATAGGTTACAGAGGGGAAGAGGAAATAGGTTACACAGGGGAAGAGGAAATAGGTTACACAGGGGAAGAGGAAATAGGTTACACAGGGGAAGAGGAAATAGGTTACAGACGGGAAGAGGAAATAGGTTACACAGGGGAAGAGGAAATAGGTTACACAGGGAAGAGGAAATAGGTTACACAGGGAAGAGGAAATAGGTTACACAGGGGAAGAGGAAATAGGTTACAGAGGGGAAGAGGAAATAGGTTACACAGGGGAAGAGGAAATAGGTTACACATGGGAAGAGGAAATGGGTTACAGAGGGGAAGAGGAAATAGGTTATACAGGGGAAGAGGAAATATGTTACACATGGGAAGGGGAAATAGGTTACACAGGGGAAGGTGAAATAGGTTACACAGGGGAAGAGGAAATAGGTTACACAGGGGAAGAGGAAATAGGTTACACAGGGGAAGAGGAAATAGGTTACACAGGGGAAGAGGAAATAGGTTACAGACGGGAAGAGGAAATAGGTTACACAGGGGAAGAGGAAATAGGTTACACAGGGGAAGAGGAAATAGGTTACACAGGGGAAGAGGAAATAGGTTACACAGGGGAAGAGGAAATAGGTTACACAGGGGAAGAGGAAATAGGTTACACATGGAAAGAGGAAATAGGTTACAGAGGGGAAGAGGAAATAGGTTACACAGGGAAGAGGAAATAGGTTACAGAGGGGAAGAGGAAATAGGTTACACAGGGAAGAGGAAATATGTTACACAGGGGAAGAGGAAATAGGTTACAGACGGGAAGAGGAAATAGGTTACAGACGGGAAGAGGAAATAGGTTACACAGGGGAAGAGGAAATAGGTTACACAGGGGAAGAGGAAATAGGTTACACAGGGAAGAGGAAATAGGTTACACAGGGGAAGAGGAAATAGGTTACAGAGGGGAAGAGGAAATAGGCTACACAGGGGAAGAGGAAATAGGTTACACAGGGGAAGAGGAAATAGGTTACACAGGGGAAGAGGAAATAGGTTACACAGGGGAAGAGGAAATAGGTTACACAGGGAAGTGGAAATAGGTTACACATGGGAAGAGGAAATAGGTTACACAGGGGAAGAGGAAATAGGTTACACGGGGAAGAGGAAATAGGTTACACAGGGGAAGAGGAAATAGGTTACACATGGAAAGAGGAAATAGGTTACAGAGGGAAGAGGAAATAGGTTACACAGGGGAAGAGGAAATAGGTTACAGAGGGGAAGAGGAAATAGGTTACACAGGGGAAGAGGAAATAGGTTACACAGGGGAAGAGGAAATAGGTTACACAGGGGAAGAGGAAATAGGTTACAGACGGGAAGAGGAAATAGGTTACACAGGGAAGAGGAAATAGGTTACACAGGGGAAGAGGAAATAGGTTAGAGAGGGGAAGAGGAAATAGGTTACACAGGGGAAGAGGAAATAGGTTACACAGGGGAAGAGGAAATATGTTACACAGGGGAAGAGGAAATAGGTTACACGGGGAAGAGGAAATAGGTTACACATGGGAAGAGGAAATAGGTTACACAGGGGAAGAGGAAATAGGTTACACAGGGAAGAGGAAATAGGTTACACAGGGAAAGTGGAAATAGGTTACACAGGGAAGAGGAAATAGGTTACACAGGGGAAGAGGAAATAGGTTACACGGGGAAGAGGAAATAGGTTACACAGGGGAAGAGGAAATAGGTTACACATGGAAAGAGGAAATAGGTTACAGAGGGGAAGAGGAAATAGGTTACACAGGGAAGAGGAAATAGGTTACAGAGGGGAAGAGGAAATAGGTTACACAGGGAAGAGGAAATAGGTTACACAGGGGAAGAGGAAATAGGTTACACAGGGGAAGAGGAAATAGGTTACAGACGGGAAGAGGAAATAGGTTACACAGGGGAAGAGGAAATAGGTTACACAGGGGAAGAGGAAATAGGTTACACAGGGGAAGAGGAAATAGGTTACACAGGGGAAGAGGAAATAGGTTACACAGGGGAAGAGGAAATAGGTTACAGAGGGGAAGAGGAAATAGGTTACACAGGGGAAGAGGAAATAGGTTACACATGGGAAGAGGAAATGGGTTACAGAGGGGAAGAGGAAATAGGTTATACAGGGGAAGAGGAAATATGTTACACAGGGAAAGTGGAAATAGGTTACATAGGGGAAGAGGAAATAGGTTACACAGGGGAAGAGGAGAGAGCTTATACAGGGGAAGGGGAAATAGCTTACACAGGGGAAGAGGAAATAGGTTACACAGGGGAAGAGGAAATAGGTTACACAGGGGAAGAGGGAATAGGTTACACAGGGGAAGAGGAAATAGGTTACACAGGGGAAGAGGAAATAGGTTACACAGGGGAAGAGGAAAGATAATGAACTATTATGTTAGTTCATAATAGTGCATCGGTTGTGGGTGTATGAACAAACTTCCCCAAGTATCTCCTCACTCAGTGGTTAAAAGACCATGTGAAGAGTCAAATAGTGTCTGACTACAGTCTGATGCAGAGGCTCTGAGAGTCGCCTACAAGTCTATGTTATAGTATCCTACATTTACAGAAATATATAGGCCTATTCGTGAGTCTATGACCATGATCAAACTTCCCCATGTGTCTGCTCAGTCAGTTGGTATAAGACATGTTGAAGGGTCTGAGTGATGATGAGTGATTGTCTTTTAGTATCCTTCAATATCCTACACTGCCCATAGAATCTCAAAGATAGAAAGCTGTGATTATAATCTCTTCTCCTCCTCTCTCTCACCCTCTCGCTCTTTCTCTGTGTCTCACTCTCTCTCTCTATTTCTCCCTCTCTCTCTCTCTTCACCTCATCTGTCCTCCTTTCCTGGCTGTCTATTAGAAATAAATGCTAAAGTCGAGAGCTTGGAAGGATCTGACCCAACTGAAACCGACAGCTCTCCGTCCAAAGGTAAGTTGGCATCGGAGGCTCTCACACATAAACGCACACACGCACACACACTCATTCAGCACACACACTCTCAACAAACACACACACACAGACACACACTCTCTCCCTGGTCATCTTCATTGATCTGCTTGTGGATTCTTATTAGCGACCACAGCTGTTGAATAAAAATTCACATCAGTCTGAGTACCCTCAGCATTGAGTAGGGATGACTGGCATCTGTCAGTATGTAGCTTCACCCTCCTTCACTCAATTCCTCTCTCCCTCTTTCTGTCTATCCCTCTACCTCTTTCTGTCTATCCCTCTACCGCATTATGTCTATCTCTCTACCTCTTTCTGTCTATCCCTCTACCTCTTTCTGTCTATCACTCTCTACCTCTTTCTGTCTATCATTCTACCTCTTTCTGTCTATCCCTTTTAACTCTTTCAGTCTATACATCTACCTCTTTCTGTCTATCCCTCTACCTCTTTCTGTCTATCCCTCTCTACCTCGTTCTGTCTATCCCTCTAACTCTTTCTGTCTATCCCTTTTAACTCTTTCAGTCTATCCATCTACCTCTTTCTGTCTATCCCTCTACCTCTTTCTGTCTATCACTCTCTACCTCTTTCTGTCTATACCTCTACCTCATTCTGTCTATCCCTCTACCTCATTCTGTCTATCCCTCTACCTCATTCTGTCTATCCCTCTACGTCTTTCTGTCTATCCCTCTACCTCTTTCTGTCTTCCCTCTACCTCTTTCTGTCTCTACCTCTTTCTGTCTATCCCTCTAACTCTTTCTGTCTATCCCTCTAACTCTTTCTGTCTATCCATCTACCTCATTCTGTCTATCCCTCTACCTCATTCTGTCTATCCCTCTACGTCTTTCTGTCTATCCCTCTACCTCTTTCTGTCTTCCCTCTACCTCTTTCTGTCTATACCTCTTTCTGTCTATCCCTCTACCTCTTTCTGTCTATCCCTCTCTACCTCTTTCTGTCTATCCCTCTAACTCTTTCTGTCTATCCCTCTAACTCTTTCTGTCTATCCCTCTACCTCTTTCTGTCTATCCCTCTCTACCTCTTTCTGTCTGTCCCTCTACCTCTTTCTGTCTATCCCTCTACCTCTATCTGTCTATCCCTCTCTACCTCTTTCTGTCTATCCCTCTACCTCTTTCTGTCTATCCCTCTCTACCTCTTTCTGTCTATCCCTCTAACTCTTTCTGTCTATCCCTCTACCTCTTTCTGTCAATCCCTCTACCTCTTTCTATCTATCCCTCTCTACCTCTTTTTGTCTATCCCTCTAACTCTTTCTGTCTATCCCTCTACCTCTTTCTGTCTATCCCTCTTTACCTCTTTCTGTCTATCCCTCTACCTTATTCTGTCTATTCCTCTAACTCTTTCTGTCTATCCCTCTACCTCTTTCTGTCTATCCCTCTCTACCTCGTTCTGTCTATCCCTCTCTACCTCCTTCTGTCTATCCCTCTACCTTATTCTGTCTATTCCTCTAACTCTTTCTGTCTATCCCTCTACCTCTTTCTGTCTATCCCTCTACCTCTTTCTGTCTATCCCTCTACCTCTTTCTGTCTATCCCTCTACCTCTTTCTGTCTATCCCTCTACCTCTTTCTGTCTATCCCTCTACCGCATTATGTCTATCCCTCTACCTCTTTCTGTCTATCCCTCTACCTCTTTCTGTCTATCCCTCTACCGCATTATGTCTATCCCTCTACCTCTTTCTGTCTACCCCTCTCTACCTCTTTCTTTCTATCCCTCTACTTCTTTCTGTCTATCCCTCTACCTCTTTCTGTCTATCCCTCTCTACCTCTTTCTGTCTGTCCCTCTACCTCTTTCTGTCTATCCCTCTACCTCTATCTGTCTATCCCTCTCTACCTCTTTCTGTCTATCCCTCTACCTCTTTCTGTCTATCCCTCTCTACCTCTTTCTGTCTATCCCTCTAACTCTTTCTGTCTATCCCTCTACCTCTTTCTGTCAATCCCTCTACCTCTTTCTATCTATCCCTCTCTACCTCTTTTTGTCTATCCCTCTAACTCTTTCTGTCTATCCCTCTACCTCTTTCTGTCTATCCCTCTTTACCTCTTTCTGTCTATCCCTCTACCTTATTCTGTCTATTCCTCTAACTCTTTCTGTCTATCCCTCTACCTCTTTCTGTCTATCCCTCTCTACCTCGTTCTGTCTATCCCTCTCTACCTCTTTCTGTCTATCCCTCTACCTTATTCTGTCTATTCCTCTAACTCTTTCTGTCTATCCCTCTACCTCTTTCTGTCTATCCCTCTACCTCTTTCTGTCTATCCCTCTACCTCTTTCTGTCTATCCCTCTACCTCTTTCTGTCTATCCCTCTACCTCTTTCTGTCTATCCCTCTACCGCATTATGTCTATCCCTCTACCTCTTTCTGTCTATCCCTCTACCTCTTTCTGTCTATCCCTCTACCGCATTATGTCTATCCCTCTACCTCTTTCTGTCTACCCCTCTCTACCTCTTTCTTTCTATCCCTCTACTTCTTTCTGTCTATCCCTCTACCTCTTTCGGTCTATCACTCTCTACCTCTTTCTGTCTATCATTCTGCCTCTTTCTGTCTATCCCCCTCTACCTCTTTCTGTCTATCCCTCTCTACCTCATTCTGTCTATCCCTCTAACTCTTTCTGTCTATCCCTTTTAACTCTTTCAGTCTATCCATCTACCTCTTTCTGTCTATCCCTCTACCTCTTTCTGTCTATCACTCTCTACCTCTTTCTGTCTATCCCTCTACCTCTTTCTGTCTATCCCTCTCTACCTCTTTCTGTCTATCCCTCTAACTCTTTCTGTCTATCCCTCTAACTCTTTCAGTCTATCCCTCTAACTCTTTCAGTCTATCCCTCTAACTCTTTCAGTCTATCCATCTACCTCATTCTGTCTATCCCTCTACCTCATTCTGTCTATCCCTCTACCTCTTTCTGTCTATCCCTCTACCTCTTTCTGTCTATCCCTCTACCTCTTTCTGTCTATCACTCTCTACCTCTTTCTGTCTATCATTCTGCCTCTTTCTGTCTATCCCCCTCTACCTCTTTCTGTCTATCCCTCTCTACCTCGTTCTGTCTATCCCTCTAACTCTTTCTGTCTATCCCTTTTAACTCTTTCAGTCTATCCATCTACCTCTTTCTGTCTATCCCTCTACCTCTTTCTGTCTATCACTCTCTACCTCTTTCTGTCTATCCCTCTACCTCTTTCTGTCTATCCCTCTCTACCTCTTTCTGTCTATCCCTCTAACTCTTTCTGTCTATCCCACTAACTCTTTCAGTCTATCCCTCTAAATCTTTCAGTCTATCCATCTACCTCATTCTGTCTATCCCTCTACCTCTTTCTGTCTATCCCTTTACCTCTTTCTGTCTATCCCTCTACCGCATTATGTCTATCCCTCTACCTCTTTCTGTCTATCCCTCTACCTCTTTCTGTCTTCCCTCTACCTCTTTCTGTCTTCCCTCTACCTCTTTCTGTCTATCCCTCTAACTCTTTCTGTCTATCCCTCTAACTCTTTCTGTCTATCCTTCTACCTCTTTCTGTCTGTCCCTCTACCTCTTTCTGTCTATCCCTCTACCTCTATCTGTCTATCCCCCTCTACCTCTTTCTGTCTATCCCTCTTTACCTCATTCTGTCTATCCCTCTACCTCTTTCTGTCTCTACCTCTTTCTGTCTATCCCTCTCTACCTCGTTCTGTCTATCCCTCTAACTCTTTCTGTCTATCCCTTTTAACTCTTTCAGTCTATCCATCTACCTCTTTCTGTCTATCCCTCTACCTCTTTCTGTCTATCCCTCTAACTCTTTCAGTCTATCCCTCTAACTCTTTCTGTCTATCCCCCTCTACCTCTTTCTGTCTATTCCTCTCTACCTCGTTCTGTCTATCCCTCTAACTCTTTCTGTCTATCCCTTTTAACTCTTTCAGTCTATCCATCTACCTCTTTCTGTCTATCCCTCTACCTCTTTCTGTCTATCACTCTCTACCTCTTTCTGTCTATACCTCTACCTCATTCTGTCTATCCCTCTACCTCTTTCTGTCTATCCCTCTAACTCTTTCTGTCTATCCCTCTAACTCTTTCAGTCTATCGATCTACCTCATTCTGTCTATCCCTCTACCTCATTCTGTCTATCCCTCTACCTCTTTCTGTCTTCCCTCTACATCTTTCTGTCTATCCCTCTCTACCTCTTTCTGTCTATCCCTCTACCTCTTTCTGTCTATCCCTCTCTACCTCTTTCTGTCTATCCCTCTAACTCTTTCTGTCTATCCCTCTACCTCTTTCTGTCAATCCCTCTACCTCTTTCTATCTATCCCTCTCTACCTCTTTCTGTCTATCCCTCTAACTCTTTCTGTCTATCCCTCTACCTCTTTCTGTCTATCCCTCTTTACCTCTTTCTGTCTATCCCTCTACCTTATTCTGTCTATTCCTCTAACTCTTTCTGTCTATCCCTCTACCTCTTTCTGTCTATCCCTCTACCTCTTTCTGTCTATCCCTCTCTACCTCGTTCTGTCTATCCCTCTCTACCTCTTTCTGTCTATCCCTCTACCTTATTCTGTCTATTCCTCTAACTCTTTCTGTCTATCCCTCTACCTCTTTCTGTCTATCCCTCTACCTCTTTCTGTCTATCCCTCTACCGCATTATGTCTATCCCTCTACCTCTTTCTGTCTATCCCTCTCTACCTCGTTCTGCCTATCCCTCTCTACCTCTTTCTGTCTATCCCTCTCTACCTCATTATGTCTATCCCTCTACCTCTTTCTGTCTTCCCTCTACCTCTTTCTGTCTATACCTCTTTCTGTCTATCCCTCTACCTCTTTCTGTCTATCCCTCTCTACCTCTTTCTGTCTATCCCTCTAACTCTTTCTGTCTATCCCTCTAACTCTTTCTGTCTATCCTTCTACCTCTTTCTGTCTGTCCCTCTACCTCTTTCTGTCTATCCCTCTACCGCATTATGTCTATCCCTCTACCTCTTTCTGTCTACCCCTCTCTACCTCTTTCTTTCTATCCCTCTACTTCTTTCTGTCTATCCCTCTACCTCTTTCGGTCTATCACTCTCTACCTCTTTCTGTCTATCATTCTGCCTCTTTCTGTCTATCCCCCTCTACCTCTTTCTGTCTATCCCTCTCTACCTCATTCTGTCTATCCCTCTACCTCTTTCTGTCTTCCCTCTACCTCTTTCTGTCTATCCCTCTACCTCTTTCTGTCTATCCCTCTCTACCTCTTTCTGTCTATCCCTCTAACTCTTTCTGTCTATCCCTCTAACTCTTTCTGTCTATCCTTCTACCTCTTTCTGTCTATCCTTCTACCTCTTTCTGTCTGTCCCTCTACCTCTTTCTGTCTATCCCTCTACCTCTATCTGTCTATCCCCCTCTACCTCTTTCTGTCTATCCCTCTTTACCTCATTCTGTCTATCCACATTTACATTTACATTTAAGTCATTTAGCAGACGCTCTTATCCAGAGCGACTTATCCCTCTACCTCTTTCTGTCTCTACCTCTTTCTGTCTCTACCTCTTTCTGTCTATCCCTCTCTACCTCGTTCTGTCTATCCCTCTAACTCTTTCTGTCTATCCCTTTTAACTCTTTCAGTCTATCCATCTACCTCTTTCTGTCTATCCCTCTACCTCTTTCTGTCTATCCCTCTACCTCTTTCTGTCTATACCTCTACCTCTTTCTGTCTATCCCTCTCTACCTCTTTCTGTCTATCCCTCTAACTCTTTCTGTCTATCCCTCTAACTCTTTCAGTCTATCCCTCTAACTCTTTCAGTCTATCCCTTAACTCTTTCAGTCTATCCCTCATTCTGTCTATCCCTCTACCTCATTCTGTCTATCCCTCTACCTCTTTCTGTCTATCCCTCTACCTCTTTCTGTCTATCCCTCTACCTCTTTCTGTCTATCACTCTCTACCTCTTTCTGTCTATCATTCTGCCTCTTTCTGTCTATCCCCCTCTACCTCTTTCTGTCTATCCCTCTCTACCTCGTTCTGTCTATCCCTCTAACTCTTTCTGTCTATCCCTTTTAACTCTTTCAGTCTATCCATCTACCTCTTTCTGTCTATCCCTCTACCTCTTTCTGTCTATCCTCTCTACCTCTTTCTGTCTATCCCTCTACCTCTTTCTGTCTATCCCTCTCTACCTCTTTCTGTCTATCCCTCTAACTCTTTCTGTCTATCCCACTAACTCTTTCAGTCTATCCCTCTAAATCTTTCAGTCTATCCATCTACCTCATTCTGTCTATCCTATCCCTTTACCTCTTTCTCTTTCTGTCTATCTCTACCTCTTTCTGTCTATCCCTCTACCTCTTTCTGTCTTCCCTCTACCTCTTTCTGTCTTCCCTCTACCTCTTTCTGTCTATCCCTCTAACTCTTTCTGTCTATCCCTCTAACTCTTTCTGTCTATCCTTCTACCTCTTTCTGTCTGTCCCTCTACCTCTTTCTGTCTATCCCTCTACCTCTATCTGTCTATCCCCCTCTACCTCTTTCTGTCTATCCCTCTTTACCTCATTCTGTCTACCTCTTTCTGTCTCTACCTCTTTCTGTCTATCCCTCTCTACCTCGTTCTGTCTATCCTCTAACTCTTTCTGTCTATCCCTTTTAACTCTTTCAGTCTATCCATCTACCTCTTTCTGTCTATCCCTCTACCTCTTTCTGTCTATCCCTCTAACTCTTTCAGTCTATCCCTCTAACTCTTTCTGTCTATCCCCTCTACCTCTTTCTGTCTATTCCTCTCTACCTCGTTCTGTCTATCCCTCTAACTCTTTCTGTCTATCCCTTTTCTTTCAGTCTATCCATCTACCTCTTTCTGTCTATCCCTCTACCTCTTTCTGTCTATCACTCTCTACCTCTTTCTGTCTATACCTCTACCTCATTCTGTCTATCCCTCTACCTCTTTCTGTCTATCCCTCTAACTCTTTCTGTCTATCCCTCTAACTCTTTCAGTCTATCGATCTACCTCATTCTGTCTATCCCTCTACCTCATTCTGTCTATCCCTCTACCTCTTTCTGTCTTCCCTCTACATCTTTCTGTCTATCCTCTCTACCTCTTTCTGTCTATCCCTCTACCTCTTTCTGTCTATCCTCTCTACCTCTTTCTGTCTATCCCTCTAACTCTTTCTGTCTATCCCTCTACCTCTTTCTGTCAATCCCTCTACCTCTTTCTATCTATCCCTCTCTACCTCTTTCTGTCTATCCCTCTAACTCTTTCTGTCTATCCCTCTACCTCTTTCTGTCTATCCCTCTTTACCTCTTTCTGTCTATCCCTCTACCTTATTCTGTCTATTCCTCTAACTCTTTCTGTCTATCCCTCTACCTCTTTCTGTCTATCCCTCTACCTCTTTCTGTCTATCCCTCTCTACCTCGTTCTGTCTATCCCTCTCTACCTCTTTCTGTCTATCCCTCTACCTTATTCTGTCTATTCCTCTAACTCTTTCTGTCTATCCCTCTACCTCTTTCTGTCTATCCCTCTACCTCTTTCTGTCTATCCCTCTACCCATTATGTCTATCCCTCTACCTCTTTCTGTCTATCCCTCTCTACCTCGTTCTGCCTATCCCTCTCTACCTCTTTCTGTCTATCCCTCTCTACCTCATTATGTCTATCCCTCTACCTCTTTCTGTCTTCCCTCTACCTCTTTCTGTCTATACCTCTTTCTGTCTATCCCTCTACCTCTTCTGTCTATCCCTCTACCTCTTTCTGTCTATCCCTCTAACTCTTTCTGTCTATCCCTCTAACTCTTTCTGTCTATCCTTCTACCTCTTTCTGTCTGTCCCTCTACCTCTTTCTGTCTATCCCTCTACCGCATTATGTCTATCCCTCTACCTCTTTCTGTCTACCCCTCTCTACCTCTTTCTTTCTATCCCTCTACTTCTTTCTGTCTATCCCTCTACCTCTTTCGGTCTATCACTCTCTACCTCTTTCTGTCTATCATTCTGCCTCTTTCTGTCTATCCTACCTCTTTCTGTCTATCCCTCTCTACCTCATTCTGTCTATCCCTCTACCTCTTTCTGTCTTCCCTCTACCTCTTTCTGTCTATCCCTCTACCTCTTTCTGTCTATCCCTCTCTACCTCTTTCTGTCTATCCCTCTAACTCTTTCTGTCTATCCCTCTAACTCTTTCTGTCTATCCTTCTACCTCTTTCTGTCTATCCTTCTACCTCTTTCTGTCTGTCCCTCTACCTCTTTCTGTCTATCCCTCTACCTCTATCTGTCTATCCCCCTCTACCTCTTTCTGTCTATCCCTCTTTACCTCATTCTGTCTATCCACATTTACATTTACATTTAAGTCATTTAGCAGACGCTCTTATCCAGAGCGACTTATCCCTCTACCTCTTTCTGTCTCTACCTCTTTCTGTCTCTACCTCTTTCTGTCTATCCCTCTCTACCTCGTTCTGTCTATCCCTCTAACTCTTTCTGTCTATCCCTTTTAACTCTTTCAGTCTATCCATCTACCTCTTTCTGTCTATCCCTCTACCTCTTTCTGTCTATCCCTCTACCTCTTTCTGTCTATACCTCTACCTCATTCTGTCTATCCCTCTACCTCTTTCTGTCTATCCCTCTCTACCTTTTTTTGTCTATCCCTCTAACTCTTTCTGTCTATACCTCTAACTCTTTCAGTCTATCCCTCTACCTCATTCTGTCTATCCCTCTACCTCATTCTGTCTATCCCTCTACCTCTTTCTGTCTTCCCTCTACCTCTTTCTGTCTATACCTCTTTCTGTCTATCCCTCTACCTCTTTCTGTCTATCCCTCTCTACCTCTTTCTGTCTATCCCTCTAACTCTTTCAGTCTATCCATCTACCTCATTCTGTCTATCCCTCTACCTCATTCTGTCTATCCCTCTACCTCTTTCTGTCTTCCCTCTACCTCTTTCTGTCTATCCCTCTCTACCTCTTTCTGTCTATCCCTCTACCTCTTTCTGTCTATCCCTCTCTACCTCTTTCTGTCTATCCCTCTAACTCTTTCTGTCTATCCCTCTACCTCTTTCTGTCAATCCCTCTACCTCTTTCTATCTATCCCTCTCTACCTCTTTCTGTCTATCCCTCTAACTCTTTCTGTCTATCCCTCTACCTCTTTCTGTCTATCCCTCTTTACCTCTTTCTGTCTATCCCTCTACCTTATTCTGTCTATTCCTCTAACTCTTTCTGTCTATCCCTCTACCTCTTTCTGTCTATCCCTCTACCTCGTTCTGTCTATCCCTCTCTACCTCGTTCTGTCTATCCCTCTACCTTATTCTGTCTATTCCTCTAACTCTTTCTGTCTATCCCTCTACCTCTTTCTGTCTATCCCTCTACCTCTTTCTGTCTATCCCTCTACCTCTTTCTGTCTATCCCTCTACCGCATTATGTCTATCCCTCTACTTCTTTCTGTCTATCCCTCTACCTCTTTCGGTCTATCCTCTCTTCTGTCTTTCTGTCTATCCCTCTACCTCTTTCTGTCTATCCCCTACCTCATTCTGTCTATCCCTCTACCTCATTCTGTCTATCCCTCTACCCTTATCCCTCTACCTCTTTCTGTCTATCCCTCTTTACCTCTTTCTGTCTATCCCTCTACCTTATTCTGTCTATTCCTCTAACTCTTTCTGTCTATCCCTCTACCTCTTTCTGTCTATCCCTCTACCTCTTTCTGTCTATCCTCTCTACCTCGTTCTGTCTATCCCTCTATCTCTTTCTGTCTATCCCTCTACCTTATTCTGTCTATTCCTCTAACTCTTTCTGTCTATCCCTCTACCTCTTTCTGTCTATCCCTCTACCTCTTTCTGTCTATCCCTCTACCGCATTATGTCTATCCCTCTACCTCTTTCTGTCTATCCCTCTCTACCTCTTTCTGCCTATCCCTCTACCTCTTTCTGTCTATCCCTCTCTACCTCATTATGTCTATCCCTCTACCTCTTTCTGTCTTCCCTCTACCTCTTTCTGTCTATACCTCTTTCTGTCTATCCCTCTACCTCTTTCTGTCTATCCCTCTCTACCTCTTTCTGTCTATCCCTCTAACTCTTTCTGTCTATCCCTCTAACTCTTTCTGTCTATCCTTCTACCTCTTTCTGTCTGTCCCCTCTACCTCTTTCTGTCTATCCCTCTACCTCTATTCTGTCTATCCCTCTACCTCTTTCTGTCTATCCTTTCTTTCTATCCCTCTACTTCTTTCTGTCTATCCTACCTCTTTCGGGTCTACTTTCTGTCTATCATTCTGCCTCTTTCTGTCTATCCCCTCTACCTCTTTCTGTCTATCCCTCTATCATTCCTACCTCTTTCTACCTCTACCTCTTTCTGTCTATCCCTCTACCTCTTTCTGTCTATCCTCTCTACCTCTTTCTGTCTATCCCTCTAACTCTTTCTGTCTATCCCTCTAACTCTCTGTCTATCCTTCTACTCTTTCTGTCTATCCTTCTACCTCTTTCTGTCTGTCCCTCTACCTCTTTCTGTCTATCCCTCTCCTCTATCTGTCTATCCCCTCTACCTCTTTCTGTCTATCCCTCTTTACCTCATTCTGTCTATCCACATTTACATTTACATTTAAGTCATTTAGCAGACGCTCTTATCCAGAGCGACTTATCCCTCTACCTCTTTCTGTCTCTACCTCTTTCTGTCTCTACCTCTTTCTGTCTATCCCTCTCTACCTCGTTCTGTCTATCCCTCTAACTCTTTCTGTCTATCCCTTTTAACTCTTTCAGTCTATCCATCTACCTCTTTCTGTCTATCCTGTCTATCCTCTACCTCTTTCTGTCTATACCTCTACCTCATTCTGTCTATCCCTCTACCTCTTTCTGTCTATCCCTCTCTACCTTTTTTTGTCTATCCCTCTAACTCTTTCTGTCTATACCTCTAACTCTTTCAGTCTATCCCTCTACCTCATTCTGTCTATCCCTCTACCTCATTCTGTCTATCCCTCTACCTCTTTCTGTCTTCCCTCTACCTCTTTCTGTCTATACCTCTTTCTGTCTATCCCTCTACCTCTTTCTGTCTATCCCTCTCTACCTCTTTCTGTCTATCCCTCTAACTCTTTCAGTCTATCCATCTACCTCATTCTGTCTATCCCTCTACCTCATTCTGTCTATCCCTCTACCTCTTTCTGTCTTCCCTCTACCTCTTTCTGTCTATCCCTCTCTACCTCTTTCTGTCTATCCCTCTACCTCTTTCTGTCTATCCCTCTCTACCTCTTTCTGTCTATCCCTCTAACTCTTTCTGTCTATCCCTCTACCTCTTTCTGTCAATCCCTCTACCTCTTTCTATCTATCCCTCTCTACCTCTTTCTGTCTATCCCTCTAACTCTTTCTGTCTATCCCTCTACCTCTTTCTGTCTATCCCTCTTTACCTCTTTCTGTCTATCCCTCTACCTTATTCTGTCTATTCCTCTAACTCTTTCTGTCTATCCCTCTACCTCTTTCTGTCTATCCCTCTACCTCGTTCTGTCTATCCCTCTCTACCTCGTTCTGTCTATCCCTCTACCTTATTCTGTCTATTCCTCTAACTCTTTCTGTCTATCCCTCTACCTCTTTCTGTCTATCCCTCTACCTCTTTCTGTCTATCCCTCTACCTCTTTCTGTCTATCCCTCGCATTATGTCTATCCCTCTATCTTTCTCTATCCCTCTACCTCTTTATGTCTATCCCTCTACCTCTTTCTGTCTATCCCTCTACCTCTTTCTGTCTATCCCTCTACCGCATTATGTCTATCCCTCTACCTCTTTCTGTCTATCCCTCTACCTTATTCTGTCTATTCCTCTACCTCTTTCTGTCTATCCCTCTACCTTATTCTGTCTATTCCTCTAACTCTTTCTGTCTATCCCTCTACCTCTTTCTGTCTATCCCTCTACCGCATTATGTCTATCCCTCTACCTCTTTCTGTCTACCCCTCTCTACCTCTTTCTTTCTATCCCTCTACTTCTTTCTGTCTATCCCTCTACCTCTTTCGGTCTATCACTCTCTACCTCTTTCTGTCTATCATTCTGCCTCTTTCTGTCTATCCCCCTCTACCTCTTTCTGTCTATCCCTCTCTACCTCATTCTGTCTATCCCTCTACCTCATTCTGTCTATCCCTCTACCTCTTTCTGTCTATCCCTCTACCTCTTTCTGTCTATCCCTCTCTACCTCTTTCTGTCTATCCCTCTAACTCTTTCTGTCTATCCCTCTAACTCTTTCTGTCTATCCTTCTACCTCTTTCTGTCTGTCCCTCTACCTCTTTCTGTCTATCCCTCTACCTCTATCTGTCTATCCCCCTCTACCTCTTTCTGTCTATCCCTCTTTACCTCATTCTGTCTATCCACATTTACATTTACATTTAAGTCATTTAGCAGACGCTCTTATCTTATCCCTCTACCTCTTTCTGTCTCTACCTCTTTCTGTCTCTACCTCTTTCTGTCTATCCCTCTCTACCTCGTTCTGTCTATCCCTCTAACTCTTTCTGTCTATCCCTTTTAACTCTTTCAGTCTATCCATCTACCTCTTTCTGTCTATCCCTCTACCTCTTTCTGTCTATCCCTCTACCTCTTTCTGTCTATACCTCTACCTCATTCTGTCTATCCCTCTACCTCTTTCTGTCTATCCCTCTCTACCTTTTTTTGTCTATCCCTCTAACTCTTTCTGTCTATACCTCTAACTCTTTCAGTCTATCCCTCTAACTCTTTCAGTCTATCCCTCTACCTCATTCTGTCTATCCCTCTACCTCATTCTGTCTATCCCTCTACCTCTTTCTGTCTATCCCTCTACCTCTTTCTGTCTTCCCTCTACCTCTTTCTGTCTATACCTCTTTCTGTCTATCCCTCTACCTCTTTCTGTCTATCCCTCTCTACCTCTTTCTGTCTATCCCTCTAACTCTTTATGTCTATCCCTCTAACTCTTTATGTCTATCCCTCTACCTCTTTCTGTCTATCCCTCTACCTCTTTCTGTCTATCCCTCTACCGCATTATGTCTATCCCTCTACCTCTTTCTGTCTATCCCTCTACCTCTTTCTGTCTATCCCTCTACCGCATTATGTCTATCCCTCTACCTCTTTCTGTCTATCCCTCTCTACCTCGTTCTGTCTATCCCTCTCTACCTCTTTCTGTCTATCCCTCTACCTTATTCTGTCTATTCCTCTAACTCTTTCTGTCTATCCCTCTACCGCATTATGTCTATCCCTCTACCTCTTTCTGTCTATCCCTCTACCTTATTCTGTCTATTCCTCTAACTCTTTCTGTCTATCCCTCTACCTCTTTCTGTCTATCCCTCTACCTCTTTCTGTCTATCCCTCTACCTCTTTCTGTCTATCCCTCTACCACATTATGTCTATCCCTCTACCTCTTTCTGTCTATCCCTCTACCTCTTTCTGTCTATCCCTCTACCTCTTCCTGTCTATCCCTCTACCTCTTTCTGTCTATCCCTCTACCTCTTTCTGTCTATCCCTCTACCTCTTTCTGTCTATCCCTCTACCGCATTATGTCTATCCCTCTACCTCTTTCTGTCTATCCCTCTCTACCTCGTTCTGTCTATCCCTCTCTACCTCTTTCTGTCTATCCCTCTACCTTATTCTGTCTATTCCTCTAACTCTTTCTGTCTATCCCTCTACCTCTTTCTGTCTATCCCTCTACCTCTTTCTGTCTATCCCTCTACCGCATTATGTCTGTCCCTCTACCTCTTTCTGTCTATCCCTCTCTACCTCGTTCTGTCTATCCCTCTCTACCTCTTTCTGTCTATCCCTCTACCTTATTCTGTCTATTCCTCTAACTCTTTCTGTCTATCCCTCTACCTCTTTCTGTCTATCCCTCTACCTCTTTCTGTCTATCCCTCTACCTCTTTCTGTCTATCCCTCTACCTCTTTCTGTCTATCCCTCTACCGCATTATGTCTATCCCTCTACCTCTTTCTGTCTATCCCTCTCTACCTCTTTCCTTCTATCCCTCTACTTCTTTCTGTCTATCCCTCTACCTCTTTCTGTCTATCCCTCTACTTCTTTGTCTATCCCTCTACCTCTTTCTGTCTATCACTCTCTACCTCTTTCTGTCTATCCCTCTACTTCTTTGTCTATCCCTCTACCTCTTTCTGTCTATCACTCTCTACCTCGTTCTGTCTATCCCTCTAACTCTTTCTATCTATCCCCCTCTACCTCTTTCTGTCTATCCCTCTCTACCTCTTTCTGTCTATCCCTCTCTACCTCGTTCTGTCTATCCCTCTAACTCTTTCTATCTATCCCCCTCTAACTCTTTCTGTCTATCCCTCTCTACCTCTTTCTGTCTATCACTCTCTACCTCTTTCTGTGTATCACTCTCTCCCTGTTCTCGGCTCTCTTCAGAGTGAGCTGCTTGGCCTACTCTGATATTTGGCTTCATCCTTCACCACTCTCTCCCTCCTTTCCTCCCTCGCTTCCTTGCGCCATGTCTCCTTCACTCTCTCTTTTTCCTCTCTCCACAGACATGTTCATTCTTCATCTCTCTCCATCTTGCTATCTTCTCTCATCTCTCTTTCTCTCCTTCTACCTGTTTACTCAGGCCAACTGTGCATTTCTAAATCATCTCATCTCCTCTCTTCTCTCCTCTCCCATACTCTCCTCTTCCCCTCCCCATTAGTGACCCTGATATTTTGGTAAATACTGTATGTGAAAGCGAGCCTTAGGAGATTGACTGTGATGAATTACCTACACACTCAACCATCACACACTTTAATAAATCACATTTGGATTGTATATTAACCTAACTCGGAAGCGACATTAACTGCTGGGGCAATAATAATGCTGATAAATCATGACGGTGTCCAAAATGGTACCTTATTCCCTATTTAGTGGACTGTGTAGGGAATATAATGCCATTTGGGACACAGATACTGATAAATCATATTTGATAAGATACAATACTGCTGCCATGTTGCCATATCCAGGTCTCCATTGAGGGCCCAATGTAATGTTTCTGCATGTCATTTGACATTAAGCCAGTAACCGAAGATTGCTGGTTCGAATACCCGAGCCGACAAGGTGAAAACCCTTAACCCTAATTTGCTCCAGGGGCGCTGTCCTACTATGGCTGGACCTGTAAAACAACACATTTCATTGCACCCATCCGGTGTATGTGACATCCGGTGTATGGGCCCTGGTCATTAGTAATGCCCTATGTATGGAATAAGGTGCCTTTTGGGACGCAACCCCAGCTCACAGCAAAATAAATCGATATAGTGCCAAATAATTTTTGGGGCGACTTTTTGGTGCTGTATTTGAATTTTCTATAAAGAACCATGCTCATAAGGTTCTATATGGAACCTTTATGGTGCTATAAAGAAAAATGTCCTACGTTTCTATAAAGAACCATTAATAAAAGGTTCTATACAGCACCAAAAAAAGGTTCCGCTATGGTTACAACCCTTTTTGGGGCTATATAGAACCCTTTTTTATGGTTCTTTATAGAACCTTTTTGGAGAATCTCAAAGGTACTTCATAGATTGTTTTGAAGAACCTTATAGTTTTTTTATTCTAGTCAGCCAAATTATATATTTAAAATTCCATAGGTGTTATTATTGTGATAATTGAAAAGTTTAATCGGGTGTGCTCTTTTAGCATGTAAAATGACACCCTTAAAGCCAAGTTATGCTTGATCCGAAAATGTGGTCGGAAGTTTCGTATGGAGGGTGTGACGCAATTGCGGAGCCTCCGGAGGCATGCAGAGGCCAAATCGAGCTCCGTACCGCATCGCTGTGCGCCTCCCAAATGTTGTAACAATGCGGATGGCTCCGTATAGTTCCGCATTGACATAATTGGTTGATGGTAGGTGGACGGGAGGTCCTATATAAACACAAAAAATATGTCTGCATGATAACAATATGATCTCACCCTGCAGCCTTATTTCACCCTTTCCTGCAGCCTTATCTCACCCTTTCCTGCAGCCTTCTCACCCTCTCCTGCAGCCTTACCTCACTCTCTCCTGCAGCCTTACCTCACCCTCTCCTGCAGCCTTCTCACCCTTTCCTGCAGCCTTACCTCACCCTCTCCTGCAGCCTTACCTCACCCTCTCCTGCAGCCTTACCTCACCCTCTCCTGCAGCCTTACCTCACTCTCTCCTGCAGCCTTACCTCACCCTCTCCTATCTCCCCTCCAAATCCCATAGATAATGCCCAACTCAAACACACACAAGAAGTTATTATCTCACTATACAAGATACTGTTCATCCCAAATGGTACCCTTTTCCATATATCCCTAAAATTCAAATCTAGACCTTTTTTTCTCTTCATTGTTCCCCTCTAATCAGGGACTCATTTAGACCTGGGATACCATGTTTGTGCAATTTATTATCAGGTAGAACAGAAAACCAGCAGCAGTCCGGACTGTGTAGGGTAAGAGTTGAATACGCCTGCCCTATATAGTGCACTACTTTTCACCAGGGCCCATATAAATAGTGTGCTACGGAACTCACAATAGAGGGGTAGTTTGGCCCAACATCATGGGGTAGATGAGGAGCACTTCAACTTCCTGGATCTCCACCAATCATGGTCCTCCGCGTGAATAAGGTCTATTGTGTTGCCTGTGATTGGTTCAATCCCTGTTGTGTTTCTGGAAAGGTTGCTCTACTTTTCCACCCTCGTGTCATCAACTTCTTCTTATTACTATTTTCTTCCTGTTTTCTTCTGTCCATCCAGATCCTGTAGATAAGAAGGAATGAACAGCAGGAGGAGGGACAATCAACCAGCCAACTGTGAAGAAAGAAAGGGCCACCACATCAGTACCTGTGCCCGTATGCCCTCTTAAACTGGGGGACCGGAGGCACAAGAACGAGTCATTCACCATGACATAACTCATTCCCCTATTTTACATGACTTTTTAATTACTTTTTGAATCTTTATTATAATGAAATGATGTCATCTGTCATCAATGAAATCCATCATCAATCAATCTTTATCTCAGAATCTGTCATTCATTAAATGATTCATCGATCAAATTTGAATATGGATGTAAAAAAAAGAAACGTGATAGAGGACTGTAACATATCAAACGGATGCGATACCTGGCAGTCTGTTAGATCTAACTACTACTACTACTACTCCTACTGCTGCTCCTGCTACTACTACTACTACTACTCATATTCCAGCTCCTGCTACTACTTCTACTCCTGCTACTACTCCTATTCCTGCTCCTGCTACTACTACTACCACTACTCCTCCTCCTATTCCTATTCCTACTACTACTACTCATATTCCTACTCCTTCTACTACTCCTACTACTACTCCTATTCCTACTACTACTCCTATTCCTTCTACTACTACTACTACTACTATTCCTACTACTCCTACTTCTATTCCTACTACTCCTCCTCCTATTCCTACTCCTACTACTACTCCTACTACTACTCCTCCTCCTATTCCTACTCCTACTACTACTCCTACTACTACTACAACTCCTATTCCTACTACTACTACTACCACTACTACTACAGTACTACTACTACTACTACTAGCCATGCCCATATTAGCCATATAGTGCCAGAGGAATAAACCTTCTGTTGGAAAGAGTCTAACCTTCCATTATAGAGGCATATATTGAGAATATTAATAATATCCTAAATATAATATCTCTGTTCCATTCCATCTAGAACATTGTGGGAGCGTTCCATCTAACCTTACATTCCATCTAGAACATTGTGGGAGCGTTCCATCTAACCTTAAATTCCATCTAGAACATTGTGGGAGCGTTCCATCTAACCTTAAATTCCATCTAGAACATTGTGGGAGCGTTCCATCTAACCTTAAATTCCATCTAGAGTCTAGAACATTCTGGGAGCATGGGACTGTAAAAATATCAGAACGCCACATTCACCAACCCCAAATAGCTGCACCAGCTCCAGTTTGCAGACGTTAACATTACAGGTTGGGGGTTCCGTATACCACCACCATCCTCTGTTTCTAACAAGCACCATAGAACCGACACAGCATCTTGTCTGTCTGTCTGTCTATCACTAGCTTTGACAGTCTGACATTCAGCAGTGGAAAACAAGACGGAACATGACATCTTCTAGCATTTACTATGCTTCTGTTGATTGCTGCGTGTATGACTGACATGGTCTTTGAAAATATCTTTGACATAGAGGAGGCACATTGCAACATCATGGACTCACACACAGGAGTACATCACAGCATTATACCAAGTTCAGAGTGTCTGCCATATCTTCTTGTCACACATTTCTTGCTGTTTCAGCACCGATAGCTAGTCATGATTAGGGTTGCAAAGGTAGGGTATATTACTGGAAACTTTCTACGTTTACCAGTAAACTACTAGGATGTTGGTATCTTTCAAGGATTTTATGTAATCTATCACAAGACTTCTAGTGCCCCTTTCTAGTGAACCTTTCTAGTGGCCCTACTTTAGATTATTACCGATGTCTAATTACCTCTGGTCTTATCACATGTCAAATATTTGACATAACTAAATAAGGTGATTAAAAAAATATGACAAAGCTGTAAAACAAATATAAACCACAAAGATGAATACCATTGGTTTAAAAATAAGTAAATAAATTGACTCAGTGTAATTCTTTTTACTTTGTCAATATATATATGGTGTCAATGTTTTTGCGTTAAACTGGTGACAGTTGTGAAGAAAAGTGAATAGTTGGAAGAGCTGCAGAGTTAATTGAAAATAATGCCATTGTTCATTAGATGCTTTTTTCATTAATCAGGCTTTTTTGTCTTGAACCATATGGTCTATCTACTAGAAACTCATGGACAATATGGACACAGATATAACAATAAATACTATATATCAATTTATATATACTTTTATTTATATATACATATATATATTAAAGTTATTCAAGTATAAAGTACCAAAGTTAAGATAAATTGCCATACATTTTCTGTTAATTACCCAAATTACTGAAGATTCTGATAACTTTGGTAAATTACAGGTAGCTTTGCAACCCTAGTCTTGATGTCAGCTACTAATACCTTGACACACGCACTCACACACACAGAGGCAGACACACACACACACTTCAAAAGAATTTCATCTCCATCACTCAGCCCTAACAGCTTTGCTTTCATCAGTGAGATAATGCTTGATCATGTCTGATGTTAACATACACACAGAGAGAGAGAGAGAGAGAGAGAGAGAGAGAGACACACACATACACACACACAAGCTCTGACAATGTCTGATGTTCAGAGAGCAGCATCTGTAGCTGCAGACAAAGTCTGTATCCAAAATGACACCCCCTTCCCTATAAAGTGCAGTACTTTTCACTAGAGCCATATGAGCCCTGGTCAAAAGTAGTGCACTGTATAGGGAAGGGGGTGCCACTTGAGACATAGACAAGCTCATTAAAGAGCTCCTTATCAGCACCAACAAGCACTTTGAACTACAGGATGTCTGGTGTCTTTTAATCTTTCAACAGATTGATTATGGTTCCTTCCTCTGTCGTTTCGTTCCAATGCATGCCAGAATCGCTTAGAACTTCACAAACATGGGTTGTGTCCTGAATGGCACCGTATTCCTTAAATAGTTAACTCTATGGGCTCCGGTCAAAAGTAGTGCATTATATAGGGAATAGGGTGCCATTTGGGATGGAATCCTAAAACAGTCAGCCATTTTAATAGTCCTCTCTCTCTCTTTTCTCTACTTATCGTCTTTTAACTAGTCTGTCAATAATTGTATCAAATGAGTTTGCCTTATTTCACATTGTCAAACGTCTTCTTCATTATCTGTTTCTAACAGAGACTTGGGTGTATCGCTTGCAGATTATTTGTAATTTTGAGTATTTACCTACTGTAACGTGATGGCTGATATGTTTTGTTCTATTGATTCACTCTGTTACTCTCTGGGTTTCGGAAAATTGAGCCAAAAGCATTTAATTTTGTTTTCCGATGTTGTTATCAATTATACATCCACAAATGATTCATTTTTAGTGGTTCCATGCTATACAGTACATCCAATGAATAACAGTAAAGTACAGTACAATGAAACTATAAATTACCATGTGAATTGGAGTACAGTACTATTATGAATGAAAATGATGCCTTCATAATTTGGTGTTTTGCTTTGCTTAACAATAATGAGATGAACTAATAAAGTTTAAAGGGGGATGGTCATGCCTCTTGTCTCTCCTTTCTGTTTCTGAGGAAAAGGGGATAGATACCTAGTCAGTTGTACAACTGACTGCATTCAACTGAAATGTGTCTTCCACATTTAACCCAACCCCTCTGAATCAGAGAGGTCCGGAGGGCTGCTTTAATCGACATCCACAGCGCCCGGGGAATAGTTAGTTATCTGCCTTGCTCGGGAGCAGAACAACAGATTTTTACCTTGTCAGCTCAGGGATTCAATCTAGCAACCTTTTCTGTTACTGGCCCAATGCCCCTAGCCGCCAGGCTACATGCCAAGGAATACAAGTGCAAAATGTGGGAGGAAGATGAATTAGGGTGCCCAATTGACAGTCCTGTATCTTCAGAGTAACCAGGCCGTGCTTCTAGCCTGGCTTGAGGGGAAAACCATATGATTTCACAGGTGGAAAAGGTATTTAACATGTGAAATCATGTCAAACCATGTGTTTTGGGAAAATGTCACATGATATTTCTCAGAAAGTTTTACATGTGGATTTTCACTTGATGATATTTCACATGATTACACATGTATTTTTTTAATGTGATTTCACAGGTGATGCTCTGCAAAGCAAAACGAGTCATTAGGATACACACAAACAGTGCTTTTAACTTACATATTAGACACACAGTTACATTGTGTATGTTTATTTAAACAGTAATTATTATTCAACATGTCCACTCACCTGAGATTTGAACTCACAACCTTGTGGTTCACGGCATTCCTTTCTTCCTGCTACAGTACGTCCCCGTGTCTGAGTCAATAACTACATTTAAATGTCCTAATTTTTAAACTTACATATAGTAAATCTCAGCATTTTTTTTTTAAACTCAAAAACTATTATAAAGGGGAGAAATTAATTACTTAAAAATCATACAATGGGATTTTCTGGATTTTTGTTTTAGATTCCGTCTCTCATAGTTGAAGTGTACCTATGATAAAAAATTACAGACCTCTACATGCTTTGTAAGTAGGAAAACCTGCAAAATCGACAGTGTATCAAATACTTGTTCTCCCCACTGTATTTATCATAGTGATTCAGGAGTAACATTAAAACAGAATAATATGGCCCACCAACATTAGACAACTATACAGAAAACCCTCAAATTAAATCAATGATGAGAGAATAGTCAGATTAACTGATAACTAAAATAGCATTCAGAGTGCACTCTTTTGCTAAGATGTGTAGAGGAGCGCTACAGACTTGTGGTGCAGCAGGAAGTTCAGCATACCCACATTTACATTTACATTTAAGTCATTTAGCAGACGCTCTTATCCAGAGCGACTTACAAATTGGTGCATTCACCTTATGACCTCCAGTGGAACAGTAGTGCATCTAAATCTTTTCAGGGGGAGGGGGGGTGAGAGGGATTACTTTATCCTATCCTAGGTATTCCTTAAAGAGGTGGGGTTTCAGGTGTCTCCGGAAGGTGGTGATTGACTCCGCTGTCCTGGCGTCGTGAGGGAGTTTGTTCCACCATTGGGGGGCCAGAGCAGCGAACAGTTTTGACTGGGCTGAGCGGGAACTGTACTTTCTCAGTGGTAGGGAGGCGAGCAGGCCAGAGGTGGATGAACGCAGTGCCCTTGTTTGGGTGTAGGGCCTGATCAGAGCCTGTAGGTACTGAGGTGCCGTTCCCCTCACAGCTCCGTAGGCAAGCACCATGGTCTTGTAGCGGATGCGAGCTTCAACTGGAAGCCAGTGGAGGGAGCGGAGGAGCGGGGTGACGTGAGAGAACTTGGGAAGGTTGAACACCAGACGGGCTGCGGCGTTCTGGATGAGTTGTAGGGGTTTAATGGCACAGGCAGGGAGCCCAGCCAACAGCGAGTTGCAGTAATCCAGACGGGAGATGACAAGTGCCTGGATTAGGACCTGCGCCGCTTCCTGTGTGAGGCAGGGTCGTACTCTGCGGATGTTGTAGAGCATGAACCTACAGGAACGGGCCACCGCCTTGATGTTAGTTGAGAACGACAGGGTGTTGTCCAGGATCACGCCAAGGTTCTTAGCGCTCTGGGAGGAGGACACAATGGAGTTGTCAACCGTGATGGCGAGATCATGGAACGGGCAGTCCTTCCCCGGGAGGAAGAGCAGCTCCGTCTTGCCGAGGTTCAGCTTGAGGTGGTGATCCGTCATCCACACGGATATGTCTGCCAGACATGCAGAGATGCGATTCGCCACCTGGTCATCAGAAGGGGGAAAGGAGAAGATTAATTGTGTGTCGTCTGCATAGCAATGATAGGAGAGACCATGTGAGGTTATGACAGAGCCAAGTGACTTGGTGTATAGCGAGAATAGGAGAGGGCCTAGAACAGAGCCCTGGGGGACACCAGTGGTGAGAGCACGTGGTGTGGAGACGGATTCTCGCCACGCCACCTGGTAGGAGCGACCTGTCAGGTAGGACGCAATCCAAGCGTGGGCCGCGCCGGAGATGCCCAACTCGGAGAGGGTGGAGAGGAGGATCTGATGGTTCACAGTATCGAAGGCAGCCGATAGGTCTAGAAGGATGAGAGCAGAGGAGAGAGAGTTAGCTTTAGCAGTGCGGAGCGCCTCCGTGATACAGAGAAGAGCAGTCTCAGTTGAATGACTAGTCTTGAAACCTGACTGATTTGGATCAAGAAGGTCATTCTGAGAGAGATAGCGGGAGAGCTGGCCAAGGACGGCACGTTCAAGAGTTTTGGAGAGAAAAGAAAGAAGGGATACTGGTCTGTAGTTGTTGACATCGGAGGGATCGAGTGTAGGTTTTTTCAGAAGGGGTGCAACTCTCGCTCTCTTGAAGACGGAAGGGACGTAGCCAGCGGTCAGGGATGAGTTGATGAGCGAGGTGAGGTAAGGGAGGAGGTCTCCGGAAATGGTCTGGAGAAGAGAGGAGGGGATAGGGTCAAGCGGGCAGGTTGTAGGGCGGCCGGCCGTCACAAGACGCGAGATTTCATCTGGAGAGAGAGGGGAGAAAGAGGTCAGAGCACCAAATCCAGAGAAAAAATCCAGAGATTTGGGGTCAGTACTAAGGGCTCTATCCAATCAAATCCACATAGCAGGTGTTGGTAGTGGAACTTTGTTAAAACAGAAATTATACAAATCCTCATTATTGCATTTCATAATTTTTCAGGTATACCGTAATTATCGTTCTGAACATCTAACTGGAGTTGGGCGGGTGTGGCTTTGTGACAATGATTGCAAGTGCAGCTACATGCCGATTTGACGGCTCCAACAGTTCAACCTCTAACACCACCAAAACATCCGCGACGTTGGTGTCAGCTATGATCTGACTGATTCTAGGCCTAAGTGATCATGTCAAATGGAATCATATTTTCATTGATTAAAGATTTTTACACTATTTTAGCTGAACAGCATACCACTTACTATAAAACCCCCATATAATTTAATTCCCTTACAAAATAAACGTGATTATTATTAACACTGTGATTATTATTTGACCTTGCTGGTAATCTATGAATGTTTGAACATCTTGAAGAACAATCTGGCCTTAATGGCCATGTACTCTTATAATCTCCATCCGGCACAGCCAGAAGAGGACTGGCCACCCCTCAGAGCCTGGTTCCTCTCTAGGTTTCTTCCTAGGTTCCTGCCTTTCTAGGGAGTTTTTCCTAGCCACCGTGCTTCTACACCTGCATTGCTTGCTGTTTGGGGTTTTAGGCTGGGTTTCTGTATAGCACTTTGTGACATCTGCTGATGTCAAAAGGGCTTTATAAATAAATGTAATTGATTGATTGATGTGAAGTTTGCAGTTGAAATCGGTTTTCACATGTTGAGCTGAAATTTTCAATAGCTTTTTCACATGTGGAATAGCTTTTTCACATGTGAAAAACTTTCACAGGAAAATCTCCTGTAAGGATTCTACAAAACAGAGCCCTATACTACGAATGTAGTTTAAGTAGTTAGGGAGGTAACTTCGTTCAACTCTGAGTTCAACTTGGTATAACCCGTACCACGAAAGTGGCTCACCTTTTAGCCAGGTACATTTCTATGGCAAGAAATCCTTCAGAACTAACATGCTCAGGGGCAGACAAACTAACATCTTACAAACTAACAATCTTACATTTATCCTGAATGAAGTGTCTGAGCCCTGAGTTGAGGACCAATTAAATCGGATTCTATCCTTCTCACAAAGACTGAGTCATCATCCACTTCATTTGTGTTTCTGTTTGTTAAAAAATAGTCATGTTAAAATACCTATCACATTACACATTCAGTCATGTGTAATGCATTGTAAAACATTTGTATGACTTAATACAAGGATCTTATTGAACGGGAGTGGATAAAAAGGTGCTGGTTTTCTCAGGGGTCCCTAAAACATTAAACTACACGAATTACAATGTCATACTCATGTCATAACACTAGCTAGCTGGCTGGCTAATGTTAGCTAGTCAGCTAACTTGCTAAATAGTGATTTTCGAAAAATTAACTTTATGACAAAAAAAGAAGCACCATCCTTTCTCTACATTAACTAACATATTCCTCTCAATTCTGCCTTTTTTCTTAACTCGTTATGACGTTATAACAACTTACATTTGCTTCCACCGTAATGTTTTGTCAGCCATCTTTGCTGAAGAAAGTCACCAGCGACAGGTGCCTCGCGTCAAATTCGTCATTGAAACCACTCGATGTGATTGGTCATATAAAAACCTTGGAAGCCAAATGCATAATGAGTGCTCTAACTCCCCCTTGTGGTGGTCTGGAGCAATGAAGCAGTCACATTGGGTACCTCTATGTCCTGCGGTGTAAGCTCGCAACTTTTAAAGGAGGAACCACTGTATGTATATTGAGCACACCAAAGACAGCATTAACGATAAGTAATCAAATAAAGACGGCACTTCTAAAAGCCTTTTTCACATAATAGAATTGGCAAGATAACTTTTCTTTAATTTTGATTTCGGCACAAATTAAAATGTTGCTCTGACTTGCCCATGAATTGATGTTTCAGCATTGTCTCAATGAAGAGTTTGGCGTTTGTCTAACCACATGCGACATGCACGCGCAGTTACAAGCCTGCTAGAGTTAGCCACAAATGAATGAGCAATATCCACCAACGTAGTATGGATGAAGCCTGAGCTGGAATAGTAAGCTAACTGAAACTGGCTAGCTTTAGAAAACCCTAAATAGATCTACCTTGCTTTGTAGCATACCTCTCAGGATCAATGAGTTAACCCGCCAACGTTGATAAACAACCAGAAATAACTGTTGATTTTATGAACCTAGAAAATATATATATATTTGTGGTTTTGGTTGTTGAGTCAAGCTTACCTTAAAAAAAAGTTATTTTAGAATATTTAGGCAAGTTAGCTGGCTAACTCCTGGATCCTGCTTTGTAGTATATAGTATACCCCTCTGGCCTGCCTCAGATGAGAGTGGTTATCTGCTTGGTCCTCGTCTGGGGCTTTGTAGTATATAGTATACCCCTCTGGCCTGCCTCAGATGAGAGTGGTTATCTGCTTGGTCCTCGTCTGGGGCTTTGTAGTATATAGTATACATCTGGCCTGCCTCAGATGAGAGTGGTTATCTGCTTGGTCCTCGTCTGGGGCTTTGTAGTATATAGTATACCCCTCTGGCCTGCCTCAGATGAGAGTGGTTATCTGCTTGGTCCTCGTCTGGGGCTTTGTAGTATATAGTATACCCCTCTGGCCTGCCTCAGATGAGAGTGGTTATCTGCTTGGTCCTCGTCTGGGGCTTTGTAGTATATAGTATACCCCTCTGGCCTGCCTCAGATGAGAGTGGTTATCTGCTTGGTCCTCGTCTGGGGCTTTGTAGTATATAGTATACATCTGGCCTGCCTCAGATGAGAGTGGTTATCTGCTTGGTCCTCGTCTGGGGCTTTGTAGTATATAGTATACCCTCTGGCCTGCCTCAGATGAGAGTGGTTATCTGCTTGGTCCTCGTCTGGGGCTTTGTAGTATATAGTATACCCCTCTGGCCTGCCTCAGATGAGAGTGGTTATCTGCTTGGTCCTCGTCTGGGGCTTTGTAGTATATAGTATACCCCTCTGGCCTGCCTCAGATGAGAGTGGTTATCTGCTTGGTCCTCGTCTGGGGCTTTGTAGTATATAGTATACATCTGGCCTGCCTCAGATGAGAGTGGTTATCTGCTTGGTCCTCGTCTGGGGCTTTGTAGTATATAGTATACCCCTCTGGCCTGCCTCAGATGAGAGTGGTTATCTGCTTGGTCCTCGTCTGGGGCTTTGTAGTATATAGTATACCCTCTGGCCTGCCTCAGATGAGAGTGGTTATCTGCTTGGTCCTCGTCTGGGGCTTTGTAGTATATAGTATACCCCTCTGGCCTGCCTCAGATGAGAGTGGTTATCTGATTGGTCCTCGTCTGGGGCTTTGTAGTATATAGTATACCCCTCTGGCCTGCCTCAGATGAGAGTGGTTATCTGCTTGGTCCTCGTCTGGGGCTTTGTAGTATATAGTATACCCCTCTGGCCTGCCTCAGATGAGAGTGGTTATCTGCTTGGTCCTCGTCTGGGGCTTTGTAGTATATAGTATACCCCTCTGGCCTGCCTCAGATGAGAGTGGTTATCTGCTTGGTCCTCGTCTGGGGCTTTGTAGTATATAGTATACCCCTCTGGCCTGCCTCAGATGAGAGTGGTTATCTGCTTGGTCCTCGTCTGGGGCTTGACATCACACAGATACAGACACCTACATTAACTTTCAGTTTGATTCTCCAAGCTTGCAACTAGTCTGTCTATCTGACTTATAGCTTGTCCACAGGTCAGTACGATGAGTGGATATTTCAATTTGCAAATTCAAACTAAACTCCTCACAAAGAGTCAATTATTTTACTTACTGTCACACTTTATTTGGATAGCCTGGATAGTCCATTTGTAGATCCTCTACAGATGGTCATACTATCAAAACAAATCAATAAAATTGTATTTGTCACATGCTTCGTAAACAACAGGTGTAGACTAACAGTGAAATGTAGAGAGAAAAATTAGTAACAATAACTTGTCTACCGTATATGAACGGGGTACCAGTACCGAGGAGATTTGTAGGGGTACGAGGTAATTGAGGTCGATACAGTGCATTCTGAAAATATTCAGACCCCTTCACTTTTTCCACATTTTGTTACATTATAGCCTTAACCTAAAAGGGATTCAATTAATTATTTTCCTCATCATTCTACACACAATATCCCATAATGATGGAGCAAAAACGTTTTTAGACATTTTTGCAATTTCATAATAAAAAAAAACAGAAATACCTTATTTACATGACCCTTTGCTATGAGATTCAAAATTGAACTACCTGTGGTAAATTCAATTGATTGGACATGATTTTGAAAGGCAGACACCTCTCCATATAAGGTCCCACAGTTGACAGTGCATGTCAGAGCAAAAACCAAGCCATGAGGTCAAAGGAATTGTCCACAGAGCTCCGAGACAGAATTGTGTCAAGGCACAGATCTGGGGAAG
Source organism: Oncorhynchus nerka (assembly GCF_034236695.1). Classification (NCBI taxonomy): domain Eukaryota; kingdom Metazoa; phylum Chordata; class Actinopteri; order Salmoniformes; family Salmonidae; genus Oncorhynchus; species Oncorhynchus nerka. Next base: position 17,733,344 of record NC_088423.1, read on the forward strand.
GGTACCAAAAAATGTCTGCAGCATTGAAGGTCCCCAAGAACACAGTGGCCTCCATCATTCTTAAATGGAAGAAATTTGGAACCACCAAGACTCTTCCTAGAGCTTGCCACCTGGCCAAACTGAGCAATAAGTGGAGAAGGGCCTAGGTCAGGGAGGTGAGCAAGAACCCAATGGTCACTCCAGATTGGAGATGGGAGAACCTTCCAGAAGGACAACCATCTCTGCAGCACTCCACCAATCAGGACTTTATGGTAGTGTGGCCAGACGGAAGCCACTCCTCAGTAAAAGGCACATGACAACCCGCTTGGAGTTTGCCAAAAGGCACCCAAAGAACTCTCAGACCATGAGAAACAAAATTCTCTGATCTGATGAAACCAAGATTGAACTATTTGGTCTGAATGCCAAGAGTAACGTCTGGAGGACACCTGGCACCAGCCCTACGATGAAGCATGGTGATGGCAGCTTCATGCTGTGGGGATGTTGTTCAGCGACAGGGACTGGGAGAGTAGACAGGATAGAGGGAGAAATGAATGGAGAGAGATCCTTGCAGAGAGATCCTTGATGACAATCTGCTCCAGAGAGATCCGGCTTCGTGACAATTCTCTGAATGACTTTGAGTGGCCCAGCCAGAGCCCGGACTTGAACTCGATCAAACATCTCTGGAGAGACCTGAAAAAAGCTGTGCAGAGACGCTGCTCATCCAACCTGACAGAGCTTGAGAGGATCTGCAGAGAAGAATGGGAGAAACTCCCCAGATACAGGTGTGCCAAACTTGTAGTATCATACCCAAGAAGACTCAAGGCTGTAATCTCTGCCAAAGGTGCTTCAACAAAGTACTGACTAAATGTTCAGAATACTTATGTAAATGTGATATTTCAGATGTTTATTTTTAATACATCTGGAAAATTTTCAAAAAAACTGTTTTTGCTTTATCATTTTGGGGTATTATGTGTAGATTGATGAGGGTAGAAAACTACTGAATCCATTTTTGAATAAGGTTTTAACGTAAATCAGGTGTCAAGGGGTCTGAATACTTTCTTAAGTACATGATTCAATATTTGTTATTTAATAGTTTTAATGTCTTCACAATTATTCTACAATGTAGAAAATAGAAAAAAATTAAGAAAAACAAGTAGGTGTGTCCAAACTTTTGACGGGTACTGTATGGACATATAGGTAGGGATAAAGTAACTAGGCAACCGGATAGATAATTAACAGTAACAGCAGTGTACAGTATTTGATGAGTCAAAACAGTTAGTGCAAAAAGGGTCAATGCAGATATTCCGGGTAGCTATTGGTTAACTGTTTAACTAAGTATTTAGCAGTCTTATAGCTTGGGGGTAGAAGCTGTTCACGGTCCTGTTGGTTCCAGATTTGGTGTAAATCAAATCAAATCAAAATGTATTTGTCACATGCGCCGAGTACAACAGGTGTAGGTAGACCTTACCATGAAATGCTTACTTACAGGCCCTTAACCAACAATGCAGTATAAGAAAGAGTTAAGAAAATATTAACCAAATAAACTAAAGTAAAAAAATATAAAAAGTAACACAACAAAATAACAATAACGAGGCTATATACAGGGGCTACCAGGACCGAGTCAATGTGCGGGGGTACAGGTTAGTCGTGGTAATTTGCACATGTAGGTAGGGGTAAAGTGACTATGCATAGATAATAAACAGAAAGTAGCAACAGTGTAAAAACAAATGGGGGGGTCAATGTAAATATTCTGGTGGCCATTTGATTAAAAGGCTGTTAAGGAGCCTTTTGGTCCTAAACTTGGCGCTCCGGTACCGGTAACTTTTTGAGGATATGAGGGCCCATGACAAATTTTTTCAGCTTCCTGAGGGCGAAGAGACGTTACCGTGCCCTCTTCACATTATTGTGCCCTCTTCACGTTGTCGTGCCCTCTTCAAGGAACTTGAAGCTCTCGACCTACTCCACTAGAGCCCCGTCGATGTGGATGAGGGCATGGTCAGCCCTCCATTTCCTAAAGTCCACGATCAGCTCCTTTGTCTTGCTGACGTTGAGGGAGAGGTTGTTGTCCTGGCACCACACTGCCGGGTCTCTGACCTCCTCCCTGTAGGCTGTCTCCACATCGTTGGTGATCAGGTTTACCACCGGTGTGTCGTCGGCAAACTCAATGATGGTATTGGAGTGATGGGCGGCCACACAGTCATATGGGTGAACAGGGAGTACAGGAGGGAACTAAGCATGCACCCCTGAGGGACCCCTATGTTGAGGGTCAGCATAGTGGCTGTGTTGTTGCTACCCTCACCACCTGGGGCATCTGTGGATCTCATGGGGCGGTATGCAAATTGGAGTGGGCCCAGAGTGTCTGAGATGATGGTGCTGATGTGAGCCATAACCAGCCTTTCGAATCATTTCATGGCTACAGATGTGAGTGCTACGGGGCGATAGTCATTTAAACAGGTTACCTTGGTGTTCTTGGGAAAGGGACTATGGTGGTCTGCTTGAAACATTAAGGTATTACAGCCCCAGTCAGGGAGAGGTTGAAATTGTCCGTTTAAACACTTGCTGGCTGTTCCGCGCATGCTCTGAGTACGCGTCCTGGTAAACCGTCTGGCCCTGCGGTCTTGTGAATGTTAACGTGTTTAAAGGTCTTACATCAGCTACGGAGAGCGTGATCACACAGTCAGAAACAACTGGCACTCTCATGCATTGTTCAGTGTTGCTAGCCTCCAAGCGAGGATAGAAGGTATTTAGCTCATCTTGAAGGCTCGCGTTATTGGGCAGCTCGTGGCTGGGTATCCGTTTGTAATCTGTGATAGTTTGCAAGCCCTGCCACATCCGACAAGCATCAGAGCATATGTAGTAGGACCCGATCTTGGTCCTGTATTGACGATTTGCCTGTTTGATGGATTTCTTATAAGTGTCTGGAGTAGTGTCTTATGCCTTGAAAGCGGCAGCTCTAGCCTTTAGCTCAGTGCAGATTTAGCCTGTAATCCATGGTTTCTGTTTGGGATATGTACGTACGTCACTGTGGGGACAACGTCGTCAATGCACTTATTAATGAAGCCGGTGCCATCGGATGAATCCCGGAGCATATTCCAGTCTGTGCTAGCCAAACAGTCCTATAGCTTAGCATCCGCTTCATCGAACCACTTCCGTGTTGAGCACATCGCTGGTACTTCCTGTTTGAGTTTTTGCTTGTAATTAGGAATCAGGAGGATAGAGTTATGGTCAGATTTGTCAAATGGAGGATGAGGGAGAGATTTGTATGCATCTCTGTGTGTGGAGTAAAGGTAATATAGAGTTTTTTCGCCTCTAATGGTTCAGGTGAAATGCTGGTAGAAATTGTAACAATACAGAGGCGGATGCAAGATGCAAGCAACGATGGTTTAATGAATACAGGTTACAGCAGCAACAGGACAGACAGACTGTACTCAGACGGAATCCGACCCAGGGACTAGGGCGCATTCTCCTATGTGAGCGTGCTGAGAAACCCAGGGGAGAGTGTCCGGATGGGTAGGAAGGAGCACAGCAGATAATCCACACAAGGGCGGCGAGAGATGAGCACGGACACACAACACAACCTCAGGGAAGTAACAACGATCTGACAACAAGAAACACTGGTTACAGAACATATAAAGGGAAGATAAGTGATTCCAGCTGGCGCAGACAATCAGGCCGAGATTGGGAACCACGCCCACACAAACACGGGAGAGAGAGAGAGAGAGAGAGAGAGAGAGAGAGAGAGAGAGAGAGAGAGAGAGAGAGAGAGAAAAGGAAAAGGAGGCAGTGGATTCATGAACCGTGACAGAAATGGGGTAAAACAGATTTCAGTTTTCCTGCATTAAAGTCCCCGGTCACAAGGAGCGCCACATCTGGGTGAGCATTTTCTTGTAGATAGTTAGTTGAAATGTTACTGATAGTCTGTAGAGCATCTACAGATGGACTAGCAAACTAAAGTGTTACCTTACAAATGTGATAACACCCTTTACAAGCACAAACGCCCAACTACAATGTTATTTATGTTTAAGTAGAAAATAGCAGCAAATAACCTCGGACAACATCATCAACCTCAACCGCATGGCATTTCCGGTGGCACACACACACACACACAGACACACACACACACACACACACACACAGACACACACACACACACACCGACACACACCGACACACACCGACACGCACACACACACACACACACACACACACACACACACACACACACACACACACACACACACACACACACACACACACACTCCGGTTGTACTGTAGTAATTACTGTGCTGATAACCTGTCCTCTGGGTCCTGGCTCTAGGCTGTGAGTTATGTCTTTAGTAGTAAATTATTTGTGGCCTAAGTGCCTCTTGATCCACCAGTATAGCCTCATTTATACCTGGCGCTAACATGGGTCCTTTCTACTGATCATGTCCACATTCTGATTTTGCCCACATTTCCAGAAATATGTCTACACATGGTATTAAAATGTGTCTACCGGTTTGCAAATTATTTGACAGCAATTCTTTCAAAATAAATGTATTTCTTCATTTTAGGACACATATTTATTCCATAAGTCAATAGTGCCACCTGTCAAAGATTTTAGAAGGTGGGATAGTGATGATTTCAGTCAGGGATGGACAACTTTGATTGGGGTGGAGGCCACAAAAAAATCTGAATTCATCATGAGGGGTCGCAGTTGCTCGCGGATCTGCGTACTCACATTCAGAAACATATTCTATTCTTATTTACAAAATTATTAACACCCCTGTTTTCAATACCTTTCAATAGCTTACCATTCGAGGATAACAACACTGAGCCTTTTTCTCAAATATTTTATGAGTTGGACAACACATTGAGAGGGATACAGAATCATTCCTGATCCTTGATATCCTTCATCAAACCAATGGTTTTCAATGTGTTTTATGTCTGGAGACTAACCATTATTAGTGGATGTTGATGTGTGATTAGTGTTACTGTCTTGCTGGAAGATTGCAGCCAAGTTTCAGCCTCCTGGCAGAGGCAACCAGGTTTTTGGCTAAAATGTCCTGGCACTTGGGTAAAGTTCATAATGCCATGGAGAAATAGTCTAAGATCACTCCCAATGTGTTCAACTCATAAAACATTTTAGAAAAAGGCTAGGTACTGTTATCCTCGCATGGTGAGGTTTTGAAAGGTATTGAAAGCAGGGGTGTCAATAATTTTGTAAATAAGAATGGAATATATTTCTGAACACTTCTAAATTAATGTGGATGCTACCAAAATTATGGATAGTCCTGAATGAATTGTGAATCATACCACCAAAAAATGCTTACCTCCCCTGTTATTGTAATGGGTATGATTAGATTACAATGAGGGTCTTGAGGGTATGATATTTGTGCATCTAACTTTCTCACATAATCATGATTCACAATTAATTCAGGACTATCCATAATCATGGTAGCAGCCAGATTAATGTAGAAGTGTTTAGAAACATATGCTATTCTTATTTACAATACAAGTGACTCCAAATTACACAATACATTATCCAAAACACAACCAAAACAAACTGCAAATGCATCCAACAAGTTTGTAGAGTCATAAGCTTGGTGTAGTCATTGCGTGCCAGGAATATGGAAACAAATTCTAAACTTTTAACTAAATGATATGCACTGTAAGTGAATTTCTCTCAAATAAATGACACCTTCAAATGGGGGGACTAGATACATAAAGGGCATTCATTTATAAACGGTAAAACAGATATGTATGAAAATACCCTCAAATAAAATGTGACATTCTGTACTGTTGCTGATTTGATCTCAAATCTTAAATGCTGGAATATGGAGACAAATTAGTTTAAGTTTCCCTGTCCAAAGAAATATGTACACTCTTAGAAAAAAAAATATTTGTGGAGGGATAGGATTCTACCAAGGACCATTTTGATCTGAAGAACCCTTTTCGGAAGACAAGGGTTCTTTCAAAGGCAAAGGGTTCTACCTAGAACAATATTAGGAGAAGCACCTTCGGCAGTGATAACAGCTGGGTAAATCTCTAAGAGTTTTATATACCTGGATTATTCTTTTTTAAATTCTTCAAGTTCTATCAACTTGGTTGTTGATCATTGCTAGACAACTATTTTCAGGTCTTGTAGATTTAAGTCAAAACTTTAACTTGGCCACTCAGGAACATGTCTTCTTGGTAAGCAACTCCAGTGTAGACTTGGCCTTGTGTTAAAGGTTATTGTCCTGCTGAAAGGTGAATTAATCTCCCAGTGTCTGGTGGAAAGCAGACTGAACCTGGTTTTCCTGAAGGTGGTTAGCTCCATTCCAATTCTTTTTATCCTGAAAAACTCACCAGTCCTTAACGATTACAAGCATACTCATAACATGATGCAGCCATCACTTTGCTTGAAAATGTGGAGAGTGGTTCTCAATAATGTGTTGGATTGGATTTGCCCCAAACACTGTGTTCAGGACAAAAAGTGAATTGCTTTGCCACATTTTTGCAGTATTACTTTACTGCCTTTTTGCAAACAGGATGCATGTTTTGGAATAGTTTTATTCTGTACAGGCTTTCTTCTTTACACTTTACACTTCTTTACACTGTAAATTGGGTTAGTTTTGTGGAGTAACTACAATGTTGTTGATCCAGCCTCAGTTTTCTCCTATCACAGCCAATAAACCCTGTAACTGTTTTAAGGTCCCCATTGGCCTCATGGTGAAATCGCTGAGCGGCTTCCTTCCTCTTCGGCAACTGAGTTAGGAAGGACGCCTGTATCTTTGTAGTGACTGAGTGTGTTGATACACCATCCAAAGTGTAATTAATAACTTCACCATGCTCAAAGGGATATTCAATGTCTGCTTTTTTTGTGTATTTTTCTCCCCAATTTCATGGTATCCAATTGGTAGTAGTTACAGTCTTGTTTCATCGCTGCAACTCCCGTACGGACTCGGGAAAGGCGAAGGTCGAGAGCCATGCGTCCTCTGAAACACAACCCAACCACGCCACACTGCGGCTTGACACAATGCCCATCCACCCGGAAGCCAGCCGCACCAATGTGTCGGAGGAAACACAGTACACCTGGCGTGCACTGTGCCCAGCCCGCCACAGGAGTTGCTAGTACGCGATGAAACAAGGATATCCCTGCCGGCCAAACCCTCCCCTAACCCGGAAGATGCTGGGCAAATTGTGCGCCGCCCCATGGGCCTCCCGATCGTGGCCGGCTGCAACAGAGCCTGGTCTCAAACCCAGAATCTCTAGTGGCACAGCTAGCATTGCGATGCAGTGCCGTAGACCACTGCACCACTCGGGAGGCCAATGTCTGCTTTTTTAATTATTGTCCATCTATAGGTGCCTTTCTTTCCAAGGCATTGGAAAACCTCCTGGGTCTTTGTGATGGAATCTGTGTTTTAAATTCACTGCTTGACTGAGGGACCGTTCAGATAATTGTATGTGTGGGGTACAGAGATGAGGTATCATGTTAAACACTATTATTGCACACAGAGTGAGGCCATGCAACTTATTAAGTGACTTGTTAAGCAAATGTTGACTTCTGAAGTTATTTAGGCTTGCCATAACAAAGGGTTTGAGTACTTATTGACTCAAGACATTTCAGCTTTTCATTTTAGTAAAAGAAATTGAAAAACATACTTACACTTTGACATTATGGGGTATTGTGTGTATGCCAGTGACACAAAAAATCTTAATTGAATCCATTCAGGCTGTAACACAAAAATGTCAAGGAGTGTGAATACTTTCTGAATGCACTGTACATGGTAACATAACGTCTGTCAATGTCAACAGATTCTGGGATGTGACAACTAACGAGGAACTTTATTCCGGTGTGATGATTTTACGTCACTGATCCTTTGGACACATCACACTTTCACAGGTGTTTGCACAGATTCGCCCGACATCGCTGCTCATTCTAGTATCTTTTGTCATAGATCTCCCCGCAGAGTCTAATCGGGCATCTGACGTAATTTTGCAAGATTTTAGTTCTGGGTTTCCGAGATTAACGATACCCTAACAATAAACATCCATATCTATAACATAGACCCGTTATTTTCATGGTTTATTCCACCATGAATGTTTTGGCCCTCTGTACTACTTCTATAACAGCACTGTTACTGAGGTCGCTGGAGAACTGAACAGAAATAATGAGCTTACTGTGGCATTGTGTCACTCGCTAAGACAAAATGCATGCAGAGAGACAGAAATTAAGAATGCTTGGTGCGTTCAAACTTGCACCATGTCACTATTTGTAGAATAAAATAGTATTAGATTGGGTGTTAGGGTAGCTTCAGCCAAATCACATGCAGAGGGAGGAATGCAGAATAATGGACAATTCATGAATGAAGTCCGCTTTCAAACCAGCACAATACCACTGTTTGCAGAATTATAAGTAGCATGTGTCGTACATTAGATGTTAGGTTTGACACACTGACTGGCGCATTCATGACACTGACTATAAAAAACTCTGTAGCTCAGCCTAAGCCTAGCAAATGCAGTGCTCCCAGGCAACTACACAAAACAAGATCCCACAACCAACAGGTGGGAAAGGCTGCCTATGTATGATCTAATTGGGAACCATACCAGGCCAACCTAGAAATAAAGAAACTAGAATGCCCACCCTAGTCACACCCCGACCTAACCCAAAATAGAGAATACAGGATCTCTAAGGTCAGGCCCCCCCCCCCCCCGTGGATCGTCGCCGGAGGAACTGGACAGTGGATCGTCGCCGGAGGAACTGGACCGTAGATCGTCGCCCGGAGGCTCCGGACTGGGAACCGTGGCTAGAGGCTCCGGACTGGGAACAGTGGCTGGAGGCTCCGGACTGGGAACAGTGGCTGGAGGCTCCGGATTGGGAACCGTCGCTGGAGGCTCTGGACTGCAGACCGTCGCTGGAGGCTCTGGACTGCAAACGGTAGCTGGAGTCCTGGTGCGTGGAGCTGGCACAGGGCGTACCGGGCTGTGGAGGCGCACTGGAGGTCTGGAGTGTAGAGCTGGCACAATGTGTCCAAGACAGATGACAACCTTCGCACGGAAAGTGCGGGGGGCTGGCACAGGACGTACTGGGCCGTGGAGGCGCTCTGGAGGTCTGGAGCGTAGAGCTGGCACAACGTGTCCTAGACAGATGACAACCTTCGCACGGCAAGTGCGGGGAGCTGGCACAGGACTCACCAGGCTGTGGAGGCGCACTGGAGAAACGGTGCGTAGAACCGGCACACAATGTACCGGAACAATGACACGCTCCTCAAAGCGAGTGCGGAGAGCTGGCACAGGACGTACTGGGCTATGGAGGCGCACTGGAGACCTGGTTCGTGGAGCCGGCACAGATGGTACCGGACAGGTGACACGCTCCTCAGGACGAATACTGGGAGCTGACACAGGTGACATCGGACGGCTAACACACTCATCAGGGCGAATGTCTTGCCTCCCCAGCCAATCCACATTGACGGGACTGCAGTGGAGAAGGTAAAGCTTCAAGTCCATTGACTATCTGAAATGGTCCACCCACACAGACAGTGTTATCGCCTCTTCAATGTCAGGAGACTGGAGAAATTTGTCTAAGACCCTTGCACAATTGAGAGCATCCTGTCAGGCTGTATCACCGCCTGGAACGGCAACTGCACTACATTCAACCGCAGGGCTCTCCAGATGCATCACTTGGGGCACACTACCTGCCCTCCAGGACACCTACAGCACCCGATGTCACAGGAAGGCTAAAAAGGTCATCAAGGACATCAACCACCCGAGCCACGGCCTGTTCACCCGCTATCATCCAGAAGATGATGTCAGTACAGGTGCATCAAAGCTGGGACCGAGAGACCAAAGAACAGCAAAGAACTCAAAGCCATCAGATTGTTAAATAGCCATCACTAGCCGGCTACCACCCGATTACTCAATCCTGCACCTTAGAGGCTGCTGCTCTATATACATAGACATGGAATCACTGGTCACTTTAATAATGCATCACTAGTCACTTTAATAATGTTTGCATACTGCTTTACTCATCTCATATGTATATACTGTATTCTATTCTACTGTATTTTAGTCAATGCCACTCCATCATTGCTCATCCTAATATTTATTTCTTAATTCCATTATTTTACTTTTAGATCGATGTGCATTGTTGCGAATTGTTAGATATTATTGCACTGTTGAAGCTAGGAACACAAGCAATTTGCTACACCTGCAATAGCATCTGCTTAATATGTGTATGTGTCCTATACAATTAGATTGAATAAGATTTGTCGTTTTGCATGACGTGTACTTTGATGCTAATTAGCATTTCAAATCTGACAGTAAATAGAGTCGAATATATTGATTAAAGTCCCCTTGTCTGTGGGAAATGTATATGATTATCAAAATGTCATGCCAGGGTCAGCCTACACAAAACACAGCCCTTATTTTAGGTATTTCTAAAGTCTACTATGAGAAAGATTTACGGTGGAAAAACAATTGGAAACATTTCCCTTATTTTTTTGTTTTGTTCTTTTTTTAAATTTTACCCCCTTTTCTCCCCAATTTTGTGGTATCCAATTGTTAGTAGTTACTATCTTGTCTCATCGCCACAAACCAAGCCGCACTGCTTCTTAACACAGCGCGCATCCAACCCGGAAGCCAGCCGCACCAATGTGTCGGAGGAAACACCGTGCACCTGGCGACCTGGTTAGCGTGCACTGCGCCCGGCCCGCCACAGGAGCCACTAGTGCGTGGTGAGACAAGGATATCCCTACCGGCCAAACCCTCCCTAACCCAGACGATGCAAGGCCAATTGTGCTTCGCCCCACGGACCTCCCGGTCAAGGCTGGTTGCGAACCCAGAGTCTCTGGTGGCCCTAGACCACTGCGCAACCCGGGAGGCCCCCATTTCCCTTCTTGGCTGCTAGGTTTTATGCGTATTATGACACCTCCACTGTAGGGCTCCATTGAGCAGAAAATGGAGTTGAGAAATAAATCAAACATCACTGAAAAGCTGGGATGGGGTCCCGCTCTTTTTAATTATTGCCGTCAAAACTGTTGTATTTTCCCAAGATTCTATTTAGTAATGTTGCTCAGTGACGCAATGACTGGGCTTATTAGAACACACAGCTCCATAGTGTAGGCCTGTATAAAACTTTTCTTTGCTAATAATGACATTGTTGTGTCGGCCATATAAAAAAGAAGACTGAAAAGCCGGTGGACGACTTTTGAATGCGCGTGCTGGTGTTCAACTATGAATTAATGGGCTTCCCTCCTCTGCTGAGCTGGGTCTGGTGCGAGTGTCCAGGATGTAGCCTACTGAGGCGGGGCTCACTCAAGACAGAGAGGGAATGCTTTGACATTTTTGCCTCCGCTTGGAAACTAAATCCTGGATGATAACAAGTGTGAAGCGTCAGATATCAGGAAGATTAACCAGGATTAAATACAAATATATAAAATTAAAATAATTATGTTTTGTATTTTGAAAATGTACTGACCCAAGCAGGCCATATGCAGGCTTGATTTAACTGGCAGGTGAGCTGGTAAATGTTGCCTGGCAAGCGGACAGCCCTGAATGTCGAGACCTGCAGTCTCTTTAGCTAATTCACCTGTACTTCATGTCATGTGCCAAAGAAAAAACACCACCTGCTGGATGTCTATGGCCAGATGCATTATTGCCCCAAGTTTCGTCCAAATCGGGCCTGTATTTTTATTTTACCTTTATATAACCAGGTAGGCTAGTTGAGAACACCTTTATATAACCAGGTAGGCTAGTTGAGAACACCTTTATATAACCAGGTAGGCTAGTTGAGAACAAGTTCTCATTTACAACTGCAACCTGGCCAAGATAAAGCAAAGCAGGTCGACACATACAACAACATAGAATGGAATGGAATAAACAAACATACAATCAATAATACAGTAGAAAAATCTATATACAGCATGTGCAAATGAGGTAGGATAAGAGGCAATAAATAAATTGTGGGGGACAATTAAGAAAATGAAACAGGAGAATGAGAGACATCACGTGTTGATCTAGTTCTCTTTGTCTGTCATTAGAAGATGTCATAATACACATTTACTTTAGTTTTATTTAGACAACAAATTCATGCAACCTTTGGTCCAGTGGCAGCTTTTATCTTCAATGTATTCTCCGTTTTTCAGAGTGAGCCTAGTGATTCTGAAAGTCAATTTCCTTCCCAAAATTCCAGTAGCTTCCCTCAGCCCTTTGAAGAGGAGGGGATCCATACTGAATGGCATTTTCATCCAAATTAGAATGTTTATCTCAGCTTAGTTCACCTACATGTTGCTGCCTTCCTTCTGCTTGCCTCTTGTGTGAGGGAGAAAGAGAGGGGCAATGCATTTTCATGGACAAACGAACTTCAGATAAAAAATAGCTTATCCAGCTCTGGGATTTGGCTGATATGCTTTGTAGCAGGAATTACATTTTGATTGTGTTGTTCCAAACAGCGCAAGTACAGCTGGGACACTGTAGAGGGAGGGAGGTGGACTGGTGAGAGGGGAGGAGATAGAGAGAGAAAGAGGTGGGGGAGAGAGAGGGTGTGAAGCGAGATAGAGAGAGTGGGGTAGAGAGAGAGAGAGCGAAAGAGAGAGAGAGAAGAGGGGGTGGAGTGAGAGAGAGAGCGAGGGGGGGTGGAGTAAGAGAGAGAGTGAGCGAGAGAGAGAGAGCGAGAGAGAGAGAGAAAGAATGGAGGCAAAGTAGCTCATGTTTACACACATACACTGTACATTGTGTCAACAGTTCCCCAGTCCTCAATGGAAGAGAGGAACAGGCAGGAGAGTAAATTAAGATTTAGTGTCTCAGTGTTTCAGAGTATTAAGAATGATGATGGCTCTACGTCCCAAATGGCATCCTATTCCCTTTATAGGGCTCTGGTCAAAAGTAGTGCACTATAAAGGGAATATGGTGCCATTTGGGATGCCGGCTAACTGACAAATGTATGATTATCAAACATGATTAAACCTTCACATAGCCTACCGGTTACTATAACACTCTGTTATATTGTGACGCACTGGAAAATCAGTCATTTGAGGAAGCCTATCAGATTATTAAACACCATACCGTTAGGTGTGATTGAGACACTAGATTGTTGGAAATGAAGAAACGACTGCTCAATTGGTTAATATTTGATTATTAACACATTTAGGCCTGCTGAAGTCGACAGTACAGTGGGCCTACATCAACTGTGAAGAGTGAAAGGTCTCTGTCAGGGTTGAGGGGACCTCTGCTCTCTTGAGAAGTGTGTTCTTTGACCCCTTCTCCATTAGTTAGGTAAATAAGTCAGTGTCCGTGAGTTGAGGTAAACACTGCTCTGTTTACATCTTCCTCTTCATCATCGTCTTCTTCTTAGTCTTCTTCAGAGAGTTGAGGTGAACATTGTTCTATTTGAAAGACTGCTCTTTGACAACTTCACTGTTATCAGAAGTTGAAGAGGAGAACTCCACCTATGTAATGATGATGTCCTTCAAAGATCACATCGACCACAGTGTTGTACTAAATTTAACCCCTGTCATTTAACACAACTGGACAAAAACTGAAAGAGTGCACCTTGCGCCTCATGACATGTAAAGAAAGACAAAAGTAACAGAGAGTACTCCACATGCCAGTTCACGTAATCAGGTGGAACAAGACAATTAGCACATCTGACCTCTATTTGGTAGAGAACAAAAGCTTTGAAAGTTTAGTTCCATGAGGTAGACATTTGAGAAAGGTCTCTTCTCGAAAGTAATTTCCTGATCTTGTCAAAAAAACTTTACTTTGGTAATCTTCTGATGTTTCATTTTCTTTGGGATCCACACAAACAGACAGCATCATTAGCTGAAAATAGTCTTCCCATTACGTGCAAGGTCAATGCTTTAAGCTCTGTAAACACAGATTCAAACATTTCTTCAGTTTTGTCCTGGATGTCTCATATAAAGAGTTTCATTCAACATGTTCGGTGGATAAACTGAAAGCACGTCTTTGTCCCAAATGACATCCTATTCCCTTTCAAAAGTAGTGCACTACATAAGGAATAGGTGCCATTTGGGACGAATCTGAACAGAGAGCATCATTAAACGGAAAATAGGCCCCCCATTACGTGAGGTAAATGCTTTTAGCTCTGCAAACACAGACTGAAGTTTACCTTTCATCAGCTGTATCCTGGATGTCTCACATCATAATAAAAAGCTTCCTTATAATATGAAACAGCCTGCATGGAACATAGTTGCAGTATTCATTGACCTTTTTAAATGAGATTCTTCATTCAACATGTTCTGCAGATAAACTGAAAGCATGGTTGCATGCCAAATTGCACTATATTCCCTTTAAAGTGCACTACTTTGACCAGGGATCATTGGGACTATTTATAGGGAATATGGTGACATTTGTGGGACACACAAACTGAGAGCATCATTAAAGACAATAGTCTTCCCACGTTATAGATCAAAGCTTTTAGCTCAGGCAAACACAAACATCCGTTTTAATTATCTCTAGTATTTCAATAACAAGGTTGTTCTTATCATCATCACCCGATTTCCTGAGAAAAAGCACAATAAGACATTAAGATTTAAAGGATGACTGCTTTTTTAAACTAATAACCCAAATATACTTTAAATAAGACACGGATGAAGAGTAACTGTGTTGTTGTCTCCTATTAGTGACACTCAGACAACACACGCACGCACACACACACACGAGCACACACACACACTGCTTCACAAGTCGTTAAGGTTTCCTTGTGTTGATTTTCTAACAGCCAGTTAAGAACCTAGTGCACTAATGAAAGAAAATGAAAAGCAACAGCTCTGAAAAGCATTCGGCGATTCAATTGGACATTAATAAATGCATTAGCCTTACTTGTGTTAAAGCATTATTATCGTGTTAACTTGGTGGAACAGAACTATGTAGAATATGCTAATGAATTCTGGCTTCCTGTTTAAAATAAATAAATAAAAGCTTTGCCTTTCTTGCACTAACATACGCAATTGTACCTTCTTAGTAGCACTGACTTTGCTGTTGCTGCTTTGTGGAAAAGTGTTACTTTCTGTGATATGTATTTACCTTTATTTAATCAGGGAGTCAGGGAGACCAGTGTTTCTTTTAAGAGGGAACAACCAACCCTAGTTATTTTAACTGGAAATAACCCAACCCTAGTTATTTCAACTGGAAACAACCCAGCCCTAGTTATTTCAACTGGAAACAACCCAGCCCTAGTTATTTCAACTGGAAACAACTCAACCCTAGTTATTTCAACTGGAAACAACTCAACCCTAGTTATTTCAACTGGAACCAACCCAACCCTAGTTATTTCAACTGGAAACAACCCAACCCTAGTTATTTCAGCTGGAAACAAGCCAACCCTAGTTATTTCAACTGGAAACAACTCAACCCTAGTTATTTCAACTGGAAACAACCCAGCCCTAGTTATTTCAGCTGGAAACAAGCCAGTGCTAGTTATTTCAGCTGGAAACAACTCAACCCTAGTTATTTCAACTGGAAACAACCCAGCCCTAGTTATTTCAACTGGAAACAAGCCAGCGCTAGTTATTTCAGCTGGAAACAAGCCAACCGTAGTTATTTCAAATGAAAACGACACAACCCTAGTTATTTCAACTGGAAACGACACATGCCCACTGTGAATCAGGTAAACCGATATACTTGAGGAAATACTGTATGTTTTGAACACACAAATCTTGCCTGATTTGAGGATAATAAAGTGCCACCGTTGCGGCCCGCTAACAAGGACTGCCGAACCCCCCTTCTCCGTGGCTGACATGAGTAAAACATTTAAACGTCTTAACCCTCGCAGGGCTGCTGGCCCAGATGGCATCCCTAGCCGCGTCCTCAGCATTTGTGCAGACCAGCTGGCTGGGGTGTTTACTGACATATTCAATCGCTCCCTATCCCAGTCTGTTGTCCCCACATGCTTCAAGATGGCCACCATTGTTCCTGTACCCAAGAAGGCAAAGATAACTGAACTAAATGACTACTGTCCCATAGCACTCACTTCTGTCATCATGAAGTGCTTTGAGAGACTAGTCAAGGATCATATAACCTTCACTTTACCGGCCACCCTAGACCTACTTCAGTTTGCATACCACCCCAACAGATCCACAGACGATGGAATCGCACACTGCCCTATCCCTTCTGGACAAAAGGAATACCTATCTAAGAATGCTGTTCATTGACTACAGCTCAGCATTCAACACCATAGTACCCTCCAAGCTCATCATCAAGTTGGAGGCCCTGGGTCTCAACCCCGCCGTGTGCAATTAGGTCCTGGACTTTCTGACGAGCCAGCCCCAGGTGGTGAATGTAGGAAACAACATCTCCATTTCGCTGACCCTCAACACTGGGGCCCCACAAAGGTGCGTGCTCAGCCCCCTCATGTACTCCCTGTTCATCCACGACTGCATGGCCATGCACGCCTCCAACTCAATCATCAAGTTTGCAGACGACACAACAGTAGTGGGCTTGATTGCCAACAACGACGAGACAGCCTATAGGGAGGAGATGAAGGCACTTGGAGTGTGGTGTCAGGAAAACAACCTCTCAACGTCAACAAAACAAAGGAGATGATCGTGGACTTCAGGAAACAGCAGAAGGAGCACCTCCCCATCCACATCGAAGGGACAGCAGTGGAGAAATTGGAAAGTTTTAAGTTCCTTGGCGTACACATCACAGACAAACTGAAATCGTCCACCCAAACAGACAGTGTGGTGAAGAAGGTGGAACAGAGCCTCTTCAACCTCAGGAGGCTGAAGAAATTTGGCTTGTCACCCAAAACCCTTACAAACATTTACAGATGTATAATCGAGAGCATCCTGTCGGGCTGTAATACAGCCTGGTACGGCAACTGCACCTCCCTCAACCACAAGGCGCTCCAGAGGGTAGTGAGGTCTACACAACGCACCGGGGGCAAACTACCTGTCCTCCATGACACCTACAGCACCCGATGTCACAGGAAGGCCAAAAAGATCAACACCCGAGCCACTGCCTATTCACGCCGCTATCATCCAGAAGGTGAGGTTAGTCCTGGTGCATTAAAATTGGGACCGAGAGACTGAAAAATAGCTTGTATCTCAAGGCCATCAGACTGCAAAACACCAATCACTAACTCAGAGGCTGCTGCCTACATTGAGACCCAATCACTGGCCACTTTAATAAATGGATCACAAGTCACTTCATACAATGCCACTTTAAATAATGCAACTTTTATAATGTTTACATATCTTACATTACTCATATCACATGTATATACTGTATTTTATACCATCTATTGCACCTTGCCTATGTCGCTCGGCCATCGCTCATCCATATACTTACATGTACATATTCTCATTCACCCCTTTAGATTTGTGTGTATTAGGTGTTTGTTTGGAAATTGTTAGATTACTTGTTAGATATTACTGCACTGTCGGAACTAGAAGCACAAGCATTTCGCTACACTGGTGTTAACATCTGCTAACCATGTGTTTGTGACAAGTAAACATTTGATTTGGTATGACCACATTTTCTTTTCATAGCATCACATGATATCGATTTAATACATTTAATCAAAAATCTAATACAGTATAAAACAAATTAAATACAACACATATTGATAAACGTAAATATACTGAATGAGATAATTAAACACAAAAACACAGTCAACTAAACCAAACAAATAAACAATATTATTCATATGTGGTTGTGTCTTAAAGGGATAGTTTGGGATTTGGCAATGAAACACTTTATCTACTTCCTCAGAGTCAGATGAACTCATAAATATCATTTTTATGTACAGTTGAAGTTTACATACACCGAAGCCAAATACATTTAAACTCAGTGTTTCACAATTCCTGACATTTAATCATAGTAAAAATTCCCTGTCTTAGGTCAGTTAAGATCACCACTTTATGTTAAGAATGTGAAATGTCAGAATTATTTATTTAAGCTTTTATCACATTCCCAGTGGGTCAGAAGTTTACATTGGGTCAAACATTTCAGGTAGCCTTCCACAAGGTTCCCACAATAAGTTGGGTGAATTTTGGCCCATTCCTCCTGACAGAGCTGGTGTAACTGAGTCAGGTTTGTAGGCCTCCTTGCTCACACACGCTTTTTAGGTTCTGCCCACAAATTTTCTATAAGACGGAGGTCAGGGCTTTGTGATGACCACACCAAAACCTTGACTTTGTTGTCCTTAAGCCATTTTGCCACAACTTTGGAAGTATGCTTGGGGTCATTGTCCATTTGGAAGACCCATTTGTGACCAAGCTATAACTTCCTGACTGATGTCTTGAAATGTTGCTTCAATATATCCACATAATTTTCCCTCCTCATGCCATATATTTTGTGAAGTGCACCAGTCCCTCCTGCAGCAAAGCACCCCCACAACATGATGCTGCCACCCCTGTGCTTCACGGTTGGGATGGTGTTCTTCAGCTTGCAAAGCCTCAAACATTTTTCCGCCAAACATAACGATGGTCATTATAGCCAAGCAGTTCTATTTTTGTTTAATCAGACCAGAGGACATTTCTCCAAAAGTAATGATCTTTGTCCCCCCCCCATGTGCAGTTGCAAACCATAGTCTGGCTTTTTTTATGGTGGTTGTGGAGCAGTGGCTTCTTCCTAGCAGAGCGGCTTTTCAGGTTATGTCGATATTGGACTCGTTTTACTGTGCATATAGATACATTTCTACCGGTTTCCTCCAGCATCTTCACAAGGTCCTTTGCTATTGTTCTGGGATTGATTTGCACTTTTCTCACCAAAGTACGTTAATTTCTAGGAGACAGAACATGTCTCCTTCCTGAGCGGTATGATGACTGTGTGGTCCCATGGTGTTTAGACTTGCGCACTATTGTTTGTACAGATGAACGTGGTACCTTCAGGTGTTTGGAAATTGCTCCCAAGGATGAACCAGATTTGTGGAGGTCTACAATTTTTTTTCTGAGGTCTTTTGATGATTTCTTTGGCTTATTTCTTGTTGATTTTCCCATGATGTCAAGCAAAGAGGCACAGAGTTTGACGGTAGGCTTTGAAATACATCCACAGGTACACCTCCAAATGACTCAAATTATGTAATTTAGCCTAATTGAAGCTTCTAAAGCCATGACATCGTTTTCGGGAATTTTTCAAGCTGTTTAAAGGCACAGTAAACTTAGTGTATGTAAACATCTGACCCACTGGAATTATGATACAGTGAATTGAATGGAAGTGAAATAACCTGTCTGTAAACAATTGTTGGAAAAATTACTTGTGCCATGCACAAAGTAGATGTCCTAACCGACTTGCCAAAGCTATAGTTTGTTAACAAGACATTTGTGGAGTGGTTGAAAACTAGTTTTAATGACTGCAACTTAAGTGTATGTAAACTTTCGATTTCAACTGAATCTGCGTGCAGTTAGAAGGATGTTGCAAACTAGCGTTAGTGTGATTGCTAACTAGCGTTAGTGTGATTGCTAACTAGCGTTAGTGTGATTGCTAACTAGCATTTGCACAATGACTGGAAGTCTATGGGAACAGCCATCTTTCTAGCACTAGTTAATATTGGCTTGTGAAATTACCTCTAACTTCCTTCATACTGGACACGGATAAATAAAAATGGTATCCACAAGTTCATCTGCCTCTGGGTGAAGCCTCATTGCCAAAATCCCAAACTATCCCTTTAAGATGAATACTCTAACTGTAAGTCCTTCTGGATAAGAGTGTCTTCTAGATTACTCTAATATAAAGGGTACAGTCTGGGTTTCGACAACAAAAAAACATATGACAGCCTGGCCCTACCGCCACTGGTGTTTACATTGTCCCATCATATGTCGAGTGATGCGGTGGTCTAAAGCACTGCATCTCAGTGCCTGAGGCATCACTACAGACACCCTGGTTTGAATCCAGGCTATATCACAACCGGCCGTAATTGTAATTATAACAGAACGTGGCGAAGATGTTCAAATGTTCATAAATGACCAGCATGGTTGAATAATAGTAAGGCAGAACAGTTGAAACTGGAGCAGCAGCATGGCCAGGTGGACTGGGGACAGCAAGGAGTCATCATGTCAGGTAGTCCTGGGGCATGGTCCTAGGGCTCAGGTCCTCCGAGAGAGAGAAAGAAAGAGAGAAGGAGAGAATTAGAGAACGCACACTTAGATTCACACAGGACACCGAATAGGACAGGAGAAGTACTCCAGATATAACAAACTGACCCTAGCCCCCCGACACATAAACTACTGAAGCATAAATACTGGAGGCTGAGACAGGAGGGGTCAGGAGACACTGTGGCCCCATCCGAGGACACCCACGGACAGGGCCAAACAGGAAGGATATAACCCCACCCACTTTGCCAAAGCACAGCCCCCACACCACTAGAGGGATATCTTCAACCACCAACTTACCATCCTGAGACAAGGCCGAGTATAGCCCACAAAGATCTCCGCCACGGCACAACCCAAGGGGGGGGCGCCAACCCAGACAGGCTGACCACAACAGTGAATCAACCCACCCAGGTGACGCACCCCCAGGGACGGCATGAGAGAGCCCCAGTAAGCCAGTGACTCAGCCCCGTAACAGGGTTAGAGGCAGAGAATCCCAGTGGAAAGAGGGGAACCGGCCAGGCAGAGACAGCAAGGGCGGTTCGTTGCTCCAGAGCCTTTCCGTTCACCTTCCCACTCCTGGGCCAGACTACACTCAATCATATGACCCACTGAAGAGATGAGTCTTCAGTAAAGACTTAAAGGTTGAGACCGAGTTTGCGTCTCTGACATGGGTAGGCAGACCGTTCCATAAAAATGGAGCTCTATAGGAGAAAGCCCTGCCTCCAGCTGTTTGCTTAGAAATTCTAGGGACAATTAGGAGGCCTGCGTCTTGTGACCGTAGCGTACGTGTAGGTATGTACGGCAGGACCAAATCAGAGAGATAGGTAGGAGCAAGCCCATGTAATTCTTTGTAGGTTAGCAGTAAAACCTTGAAATCAGCCCTTGCTTTGACAGGAAGCCAGTGTAGAGAGGCTAGCACTGGAGTAATATGATCAAATTTTTTGGTTCTAGTCAGGATTCTAGCAGCCGTATTTAGCACTAACTGAAGTTTATTTAGTGCTTTATCCGGGTAGCCGGAAAATAGAGCATTGCAGTAGTCTAACCTAGAAGTGACAAAAGCATGGATTAATTTTTCTGCATCATTTTTGGACAGAAAGTTTCTGATTTTTGCAATGTTACGTAGATGGAAAAAAGCTGTC
The DNA here is from genome assembly GCF_034236695.1 of Oncorhynchus nerka. Lineage (NCBI taxonomy): Eukaryota > Metazoa > Chordata > Actinopteri > Salmoniformes > Salmonidae > Oncorhynchus > Oncorhynchus nerka. The sequence goes on from NC_088423.1 coordinate 17,754,477, forward strand.
CTTGAAATGGTCTTTCTTCAAAAGAGAGATCAGGGTCCAGAGTAACGCCGAGGTCCTTCACAGTTTTATTTGAGACGACTGTACAACCATTAAGATTAATTGTCAGATTCAACAGAAGATCTCTTTGTTTCTTGGGACCTAGAACAAGCATCTCTGTTTTGTCCGAGTTTAATAGTAGAAAGTTTGCAGCCATCCACTTCCTTATGTCTGAAACACATGCTTCTAGCGAGGGCAATTTTGGGGCTTCACCATGTTTCATTGAAATGTACAGCTGTGTGTCATCCGCATAGCAGTGAAAGTTTACATTATGTTTTCGAATAACATCCCCAAGAGGTAAAATATATAGTGAAAACAATAGTGGTCCTAAAACAGAACCTTGAGGAACACCGAAATTTACAGTTGATTTGTCAGAGGACAAACCATTCAGAGACAAACTGATATCTTTCCGACAGATAAGATCTAAACCAGGCCAGAACATGTCCGTGTATACCAATTTGGGTTTCCAATCTCTCCAAAAGAATGTGGTGATCGATGATATCAAAAGCAGCACTAAGGTCTAGGAGCACGAGGACAGATGCAGAGCCTCGGTCCGATGCCATTAAAATGTCATTTACCACCTTCACAAGTGCCGTCTCAGTGCTATGATGGGGTCTAAAACCAGACTGAAGCATTTCGTATACATTGTTTGTCTTCAGGAAGGCAGTGAGTTGCTGCGCAACAGCCTACTCTAAAATTTTTGAGAGGAATGGAAGATTCGATATAGGCCGATAGTTTTTTATATTTTCTGGGTCAAGGTTTGGCTTTTTCAAGAGAGGCTTTATTACTGCCACTGAGTTTGGTACACATCCAGTGGATAGAGAGCCGTTTATTATGTTCAACATAGGAGGGCCAAGCACAGGAAGCAGCTCTTTCAGTAGTTTAGTTGGAATAGGGTCCAGTATGCAGCTTGAAGGTTTAGAGGCCATGATTATTTTCATCATTGTGTCAAGAGATATAGTACTAAAAGACTTGAGCCTCTCTCTTGATCCTAGGTCCTGGCAGAGTTGTGCAGACTCAGGACAACTGAGGTTTGGAGGAATACGCAGGTTTAAAGAGGAGTCCGTAATTTGCTTTCTAATAATCATAATCTTTTCCTCAAAGAAGTTCATGAATTTATCACTGCTAAAGTGAAAGTCATCCTCTCTTCGGGAATGCTGCTTTTTAGTTAGCTTTGCGACAGTATCAAAAAGGAATTTCGGATTGTTCTTATTTTCCTCAATTAAGTTAGAAAAATAGGATGATCGAGCAGCAGTAAGGGCTCTTCGGTACTGCACGGTACCGTCCTTCCAAGCTAGTCGGAAGACTTCCAGTTTGGTGTGGCGCCATTTCCGTTCCAATTTTCTGGAAGCTTGCTTCAGAGCTCGGGTATTTTCTGTGTACCAGGGAGCTAGTTTCTTATGATACATTTTTTTAGTTTTTAGGGGTGCAACTGCATCTAGGGTATTGCGCAAGGTTAAATTGAGATCCTCAGTTAGGTGGTTAACGGATTTTTGTCCTCTGGCGTCCTTGGGTAGGCAGAGGGAGTCTGGAAGGGCATCAAACACACCGGGCGGAAGGCTACAAAAGTTAAAGGGCAATCTGTAGTACAGGGACAGAGCAGACACCTCACCATTGTTCCTGTAAACAGACAAGGGATAGGGGTGGAGAAATGCAACCACTCACAGACAGTCATGGCCACAGACCGACCATCCACTGGACCAAAAATAAACGTAATAAACAATGCTTAAAAAAAAAAAAAAATATATATATATATATATATATATATATATATATATATATAATAATTTTATGCAAGAGTGAACAAAAGTTTTTTTAAATGAAAAAACAGGGCAAAAGAAGCTCACATTTTAGTCTCTGACCAGGGAAGAGGAACAAGGCATCCGCAGGTCACAATCAATAAGCACATCCTCAATCTTAATGCCCCCCCCCAAAAAAAACACTAAGAAATGCTCATCCAACCCACAAGTCACAGGGGAGTCAAATACAGACTTATTTTTGTTTTAATATGAATGCCTTCAGAGGATGGACTATTTAAAGTAAGACCAGAATGGAGCCCAAGCCTCATTAAACAGTTTGGGGTTCCCACGTGTATTGAATTGATTTTTTTCTAGTTTCAGAGAGCACAACACATCTCTCACACAATATTTATAAGATGGGAGGCCTGCCATCTTCCAGTTCTGTAGTATTAGCCGTATAGCTAAAAGAGTTGTATAAGCAACAGTGTCTAACTGAATTCTTGACAGGGGGGTACCTATGGGCAGTACTCCAAAAAGGGCTGTAAGGGTAGACTGATCTATGACAGTGTCATGTACATTAGAGAAACATTTAAATATTAATTCCCAGAAACCTAACAGTTTATGACAGCCCCAAAACATATGCAACAGTGTTTCTGGTTCCGTTTTACATCAGACACAGGTAGGATCAAAATCAGAGAATATTCGTCCAAGTTTGGCCCCAGACCAGTGGATACGGTGAACCACCTTGAATTGAATAAGGCTGTGTCTAGTGCTAAAAGAGGACGAATGCACCATGTGCAGCACAGATTCCCAGGTGTCTTCCCCAAGTTCCTCCCCCAAATCCTTTTTCCATCGAGTCTTTAAAGGCACCAAATAAGGGTTCTGTAAGTCATTAATGATTGCATTTACATCTGAAATTGCACCCCTAGCAAGCTTGTTCAGCTCAAAGATGCTCTCCATAGCTGTATTCACAGGCCTATGGGGAAATTCAGGGATGTTAGCTCTGACAAAGTTCCTAGTCTGGAGAAACTGGGATTGGGGAAGGTTGAACTTTTTCTGTAGCTGAGCAAAAGAGGCAAATATATCATCAAAGAATAATTGGGCTAGTGAGGAGAGGCCTAGTGAGTGCCAGATGGCAAAAGTCCCATCTAAAGATGGAGGAAATTAAATGTTCTGATTGATTGGGCCTGATAGAGAAAAGCCTCGGAGGCTAAAGGCTAAACGGAACTGATTCCAAATTTTAAGAGACTGCTTTATAATTGGGTTGATACACCTTTTGCCTAGGGACACTAGGAGAGACAAGCACAACACAGAAGAAAGTGCAGCAGGTTTACACGATTCAGACTCCATCTGGACCCAGAGTGGTCTATGGCCAGTAGGATCAGTCTGCAGCCAGTACAAAAGGGCTCTGAAATTTGCAGCCCAATAGTATGTCTGACAATTTGGTAGAGCTAAACCACCCAATGCCTTAGGCTTCTGTAAATGTTTGCCATCCCAAATAAAATACATGAATGTTTGATCCAGTGAATTACAAAAAGATTTTGGAATAAAAATGTTTTAAACATTGAAATAAATATACGAATTTGGGCAACACATTTATTTTAATGACATTAATCCTTCCAATAAGAGAAATAGGTAGCGAATTCCAAAAAGTAAAAGATTGTTTCAAACTGTCTGCTAGAGCAACAATGTTTTCCTGAAACAAATTTGAATATATCCTTGTCACTTTAACTCCCAAGTAGGTGAATTGATCCCGGACAATCCTAAACTGAAAACTTGTAAAAGAGCACTTTGAAGCAGCCTTATTTACAGGAAAAAGCTCACTCTTGCCTAGATTCAGCTTGTACCCTGAGATTGATCCAAACCTTTTAAGAACAGATAAGGCACGTGGCAATGAGGTATCAGGGTTGGAGAGAAACAAAAGGAGGTCGTCAGCATATAGCGAGACTTTCTGCTCTAAGCCTGTACTGATTTTTCCTTGAATGGCATCATTAGAGCGTAGTGCAATGGTGAGAGCCAAAGCAAACAACAAGGGGGAGTGGACAACCCTGTCTGGATCCGTGTGGTCCAAGGGAAAATAGTCAGAGGACAAGTTGTTAGTCCGTACCGAAGCCATGGGAGAAAAATAAAGAATCTTAATCCACGCAATGAATTTAGGGCCAAAGCCAAATCTATAAAGGGCAGCTGTTAGGTAGTCCCACTCAACGCGGTCAAAAGCTTTTTCCGCATGAAGTGAGACCACCACCTCCGGGTCCCCTGACGCTAGGGAGTACAGTATATTCATAAGGTGTCTAATATTGAAAAACAAATGCCTATTTCTCACTAAGCCAGTCTGGTCAGAGTGTATATTCCCACATTGATTACTTATTTTTGGACACAAAACTTTTGCCTAACCTTCGGCGGTGTACTTACGAGAGTATTGTTATTTCTGACCATTCACCATTAGTGGTTGAACTAAACTTCTTTCGATTTTCCCATGAAGTCAAGCAAAGAGGCAATGAGTTTGAAGGTAGGCATTGAAATACATCCACAGGTACACCTACAATTGACTCAAATGATGTCAATTAGCCTATCAGAAGCTTCTAAAGCCATGACATAATTTTCTGGGATTTTCCAAGCTGTTTAAAGGCACAGTCAACTTATTGTATGTAAACTTCTGACCCACTGGAATTGTGATACAGTGAATTATCCTCTTTGGGCTAGGGGGCAGTATTTTCACGTCTGGATGAAAAGCGTGCCCAAAGTAAACTGCCTGTTACTCAGGCCCAGAAGCTAGGATATGCATATAACTGCCAGCTTTTTCATCCGGACGTCAAAATGCGGCCCCCTACCCAAGAGAGGTTAACAAGAAATTTGTGCAGTGGTTGATAAATGACTTTTAATGACTCCAACCTTACTTACGTAAACTTCCGACTTCAACTGTACCTGGCGTTGAATTACTTTCTAGAAATAAGGTGATTTCAGAACAAATTAAATTGACAAACTCCTTATCTGAGAATAAAATGGGGTTAAGAACCCATTGATAACACATAGGAGGTTGCTGGGGAAACACTAGTTCAAACACTAATGGTGAATGGTCAGAAATAACAATACTCTCGTAAGTACACCGCCGAAGGTTAGGCAGAAGTTTTTTGTCCAAAAAGAAGTAATCAATCCGGGAGTATGTTTGATGAACATGAGAATAAAAGGAATACTGTCTATCTGTAGGGTGTAGGAAACGCCAGGCCTCACACATTGCATATTTCTGAAGAAAAGATTGAATAAGTAGGGCACATTTAGATGGACCTGTAGTTCTTCGTGAGGACGTATCAAGAACTGGGGACATTGTACAGTTGAAATCCCCCCCTAAAATCAACAAATGGGAATCTAAATTGGGTATAGCAGATAAAAAGGAAGAAATTAAACTTGTGTCATCCCAATTGGGAGCATAAACACTAGCCAAAACAAGAGGGGTAGAAAACGTATCGTCCCTTAGAATCAGCAATAACCTCAGAAGCTACAAAGGGAGTAGATTTATCAACCAACATGGCAGCACCTCTTGATTTACTATGAAAGTTAGAGTGGAACACTTGACCAACCCAGTCCTTACGCATCCTAAAATTCTCACCAGTCCTCAAGTGAATCTCTTGTAGAAATGCAACATTTGCATTCAAACCCTTTAAGCGTGTCACCACCCTTTTACGCTTCACAGGGTTGTTAACTCCTTTGATGTTCCACGAAATGTACTTGATCGCATTATTTTGGCCACCATGAGCACTCCCGTTATACAACCCTGTCATTAGAGCATAGAGTGGAAAAGCAATGAATACCCAAAATCCCAAAAATAACTTGTCTCAGAGTAATACTGTACGGTGCAAGATACTTGGCAAAAGTACAGAAAAAAACTAAAAAGACAGAATGACAACATTAGAACTGAACAATTCAACCTCCTTCCTCCCCCCAACCACCTCCCCCCATCCCAGACAGTACCTCCCCAAACGAGGTACAAGCAATGTTCTCTTCTCACAGTATGTCTGTGAGAGTGCGGTGTTAAACCCAAACGCACAGTCCCGCTCTTTAAAGTCACGTTATGTGTTAGTGGATCAAGCAGCAAAAAGAGAGAAAAATAAAAGTCAACGCCTTGTGCAAACAAAATTACAAAAGCGTCACTTGTAGGTGTATATAATAATATTCCCAGTCTTATAACAGACATTGAGAGAGAAAATAAATCAAATGTATAAAGGCTCTCAACCAAAAACCTAATTGAAGGGAGCAAATCGTAGTAAGACAATCAAAAAAAAAAAAATAATAATTGTCTAGTTTGACGATAAGACAACATATAGCCAAGATCAAAAAAGTATGTGTGTGCAACGTTGAATGTTTGCTGGGCAAAAATGACATTCAAAATCTTTAAAATTGAAGTGAAGACCCCTAAAAACGTGTAGCCCCGGGAACATTTACTGTTTACTGGGTCGGTACAAACATATGCAGTAAACAAATAACCAAAAATATTTTGAGTCACTGAGACACTATGTAAACAAACTGAATAGGTGAATGAGACAGCCTGGAAACAAAGGACTTAAGTAAAACCTTAATACAATGAAATTAAAATGACTGAATGCTTGTAAGGCAAGCACACTAGATGATTAAAACATTAGATCACATCAAATAAGCCTGAATGTGTTCGACAACTCCCCAACTATACAATAATAGTATTTTATAACTAAACATAATTGTGCCATAGGTGGGCTACTTACTATCCACAGTTCGCAATGCAACAGTTGCTGATCTATGAGCAAGTTCAAGACTTCTTGATGTGATGTTGAATGTGAGCCATAGCCTCATCCGGAGAATCAAATGTGTAGTCTTTACCATCATGAGATAGCCATAAACGGGCCGGGAATCGCAGTCCATACATCACCCCTGGATGGTCCTGTAGTAGTCGTTTGGCCTGTGCGAAAGCTGTGCGCTGCTTGGAAACAGTGGGGAAGTAGTCCTGGTAGATAGAGAAGCTCTGTCCTTGAAAGCTCAGAGTGATATGGCCGGCCCCTCGGAGAATCTCCATCTTCTCCTCGAAGGATGATGTCACGGGGCCTCTCACCATCCCGGGGCTTAGGGCGCAACAACCGATGGGCACGATCAATCAGGGGCTTCTCATCCAAGGCAAGAGCGTCCTTCAGCAGCCTAAAAATGAAATCCATTGCGTGAGGCATTTCTGCTGACTCTGGGACCGATACCAGTCTCAGGTTATGGAGGCGAGAGAATCCCTCTAAACTCACACAACTCTCCTGCACCTTTTTCAGATCTGCAGCCAGGCGTTTCACGTCAGCCTCCAGGGAGGTAGTTAAGTTGGAGTCATTGGTAATGGAGGTCACCAGTGCTGCAATCGTTGAAGTGTGCAACTCTGTTGTTGTTTTGAGTGATGTGATTGCTGGCACCATCTCGTTTCGCAGGATGGTTAGATCTGCTTTTAAAGTATCAGAAACCTCCTGTATTTGGGCATCAATCATAGCAACTACCTCCGTTTTCATTTCAACTATCTCAGAGCGTAGTAGTTTGATGGCCTTGAGAATGTTCATTTCAGCGCCGCCAGGCCAAGCCGCACCCCCGGGTAAAGTGTGAGTCCCCGGGCCCTCAGACTCAGGAGAGGGCGGTGATAAGAGTGGGTCTTGTAGACCAGGTTTTCTCAAAGTCACTTTTTTGGCCTTATGTTTCATCGACATGCTGACATTTGAAAGCAAATGAGTTTTGGTTTTTACAGAAAGGGATCACCAAACTTCTATTTGAAAATAAATACGGTTCTTCTGCAAAATTCACATAAACTTTAAGAATATTGCGGGAGGAAACGGAAAACACATCAGTCGCACATAGCGCCCCACCAACCACCCCGGTTCAATTCCATTTTGTTAGTTTTTTTGTTAGCCCAACGTGCCATTTCTCTAGAGATATCAAATCATTCAGGCTCATGGTAATGGCTTGAGCGGAGTGAGGGGAATGGTATCAAACACATGGTTTCTATGGTTTCTACATCTGGCCCTTCCTTGGACACTGTGTTAGCAAACCTCCAAATGAGCTTCAATGCCATACAACACTCCTTCATGCTCTTTAACCGATCACTGCCCGCACCAACCCGCCCGACTAGCATCACTGCTCTGGACTGTTCTGAATATGTGGACAACTACAAATACCTAGGTGTCTTGTTAGACTGTAAACTCTCCTTCCAGACTCACATTAAGCATCTCCAATCCAAAATTAAATCTATAATTGGCTTCCTATTTCGCAAACAAAGCCTCCTTCACTCATGCTGCCGAACATACCCTCGTAAAACTGACTATCCTACCGATCCTTTACTTCGGTGATGTCATTTACAAAATAGCCTCCAACACTCTACTCAGCAAATTGGATGTAATCTATCACAGTGCCATCCGTTTTGTCACCAAAGCTCATATACTACCCACCACTGCGACCTGTATGCTCGAGGGCCAGCCATCGCTTCATATTCGTCGCCAAACCCATTGGCTCCAGGTCATCTATAAGTCTTTGCTAGGTAAAGCCCCGCATTATCTCAGCTCACTGGTCACCATAGCAACACCCGCCCGTAGCACACGCTCCCGCAGGTATATTTTACTGGTCACCCCCAAAGCCAATACCTCTTTGGCCGCCTTTCCTTCCAGTTCTCTGCTGCCAATGATTAGAACGAATTGCAAAAATCACTGAAGCTGGAGACTCAAATCTCCCTCACTAACTTTAAGAATCAGCTGTCAGAACAGCTTACCGATCACTGTACCTGTGCACAGCCCATCTGTAGATAGCCCACCCATCTACCTCATCCCATATTGTTATTGATTTTTTGCTATTTTGCACCAAAATATCTCTACTTGCACATCCTCATCTGCACATCTATCACTGCTTTGCTTTATCTTGGCTAGGTCACAGTTGTAAATGATAACTTGTTCTCAACTGGCCTACCTGGTTAAATAAAGATGAAATAAAATTATTTTTATTTTTTATCCATTGGCTCCATTCCAGCCATTATTATGAGCCGTCCTCCCCTTACCAGCCTCGACTGTACTAAATATTAATGAATGCTAGGTGTTTTATATCACTTGCACATCTAGAGGCCCAAACAAAGGCTTCCAAACTGGCTGTGATTACTGGGAAAAACAGATCAAATAGATGTTTGTAGGAAAAAGGGGGAGGCTTGCAAGCCGAAGAACACCATCCAAACCATGATAGACATGGGTGGCAGCATCATGTTGTGGGGGTGCTTTGCTGCAGGAGGGACTGGTGCACTTCACAAAATAGATGGCATTATGAGGGAGGAAAATTATGGGGATATATTGAAGCAACATCTCAAGACATCAGTCAGGAAGTTAAAGCTTGGTCGCAAATGGGTCTTCCAAATGAACAATGACCCCAAGCATACTTCCAAAGTTGTGGTGAAATGGCTTAAGGACAACAAAGTCAAGGTATTGGAGTAGCCATCACAAAGCCCTGACCTCAATCTTATAGAAAATGTGTGGGCAGAACTGAAAAAGCATGTGCGAGCAAGGAGGCCTACACACCTGACTCAGTAGATCCAGCTCTGTCAGGAGGAATGGGCCAAAATTCACCCAACTTATTATGGGAAGCTTGTGGAAGACTACCTGAAACGTTTGGCCCAAGTTAAACAATTTAAAGGCAATGCTACCAAATGCTACTAATTGAGTGTATGTCAACTTCTGACCCACAGGGAATGTGATGAAAAAAAATAAAAGCTGAAAGAAATGATTCTCTCTACTAATATTCTGACATTTCACATTCTTAAAATAAAGTGGTGATCCTAACTGACCTAAGACAGGGAATTTTTACTAGGATTAAATGTCAGGAATTGTGAAAAACTGAGTTCAAATGTATTTGGCTAAGGTGTATGTAACCTTCCGACTTCAACTGTGCATTTAATTGTTAGGGATCAGACAAGTAGCCGAGCAGTTAAAGCATTGGGCCAGTAAGCAAAAGGTTGCTTGTTCGAATACCTGAGCCAGCAAGGTGGAAAAATCTGCCGTTCTGCCCATGAGCAAAGCAGTTGACCCCCAACAATAACTGTACCCCAGAGCGCTGATTATGTTCATTGAGGCAGTTCCCCAGACCTCTCTGATTCAGAGGGGTTGTGTTAAATGCAGAAGACACATTTATATGTAATCCATTCAGTTATGGAACTGACTAGATATACCCTTTCCCTACTAGTTGCTTTATGCAGACTGGAGGCTCTGTATGGCATGTGCAACAAATATAGCCTCTTACAAAACACACCTTAAAATATGTTAATGAGTCAAGAACAACAATAGCATGCACCAACTAGTATTCAAAAGGTTTTTGGTACCCCAAAAATGTGATGTGGTGCTGTATTCTGTGGTGTGGTGGATTGCAGTAAATTACTAGCAGCAATTGGCCATTAAATTACTATAGATTTACAGGAGGTTTTGTAGAATTCTTAATTCTTATGGCTTAGATCCCTCTAACATGATTGATATGACAAGTGAAAGAGCAGGCAGCCAAATTCAAAACAACAGAAATCTCATAATTAAAATTCCTCAAACATAGAAGTATTTTACACAATTTTAAAGATAAACTTGTTGTTAATCCCACCACAGTGTCCGATTTCAAAAAGGCTTTACGACGAAAGCACACCAAACGATTATGTTAGGTCTGCACCTAGTCACAGAAAAACACAGCCATTTTTCCAGCCAAAGAGAGGAGTCATAAAAAGCAGAAATATAGATAAAATGAATCACTAACCTTTGATGTTCTTCATCGGATGACACTCATAGGACTTTATGTTACACAATACATGTATGTTTTGTTCGATAAAGTTCATATTTATATCCAAAAATCTCAGTTTACATTGGCGCATTACGCTCAGTAATGTTTTGCTTCTAAAACATCAGGTGATTCTCCAGAGAGCCACATCAATTTACAGAAATACTCATCATAAATGTTGATGAAAATACAAGTGTTATGCATGGAACTTCAGATAAACTTCTCCTTAATGCAGATTTCAAAAAAGCTTTACCGAAAAACTACACCATGCAATAATCTGAGTACGGCGCTCAGACACAAAAACAAGCCATACAGATATCCGCCATGTTGTGGAGTCAACAGAAGTCAGAAATAGCATTATAAATATTCACTTACCTTAGATGATCTTCATCAGAATGCACTCACAGGAATCCCAGTTCCACAATAAATGTTTGATTTGTTCGATAAAGTCCATAATTGATGTCCAAATACCTAATTTTTGTTCGCGTGTTCAGTACACAATCCAAACTCACGAGGCGCGGGCAAGTCCAGGCGAAAGTTCAGACGAAAAGTCATAATACAGTTCATAGAAACATGTCAAATGAAGTACAGAATCAATCTTTAGGATGTTTTTATCATAAATCTTCAATAATGTTTCAACCGGAGAATTCCTTTGTCTGTAGAAATGCAATGGAACATGTGATCAGCTCATAGCACTCTGCCAGACCCCTGACTCAATCAGCTCTCATTCTCTCCTCCTTCACAGTAGAAGCCTCAAACAAGGTTCTAAAGACTGTTTCCATCTAGTGGAAGCCTTAGGAAGTGCAATATGACCCCATAGACACTGTATATTCGATGGGCAATGACTTGAAAAACTACAAAACATAAAATTTCCTGATTAATTTTTTTTCTCCATTTTTTCTGCCATATGAGTTCTGTTATAGTCACAGACATCATTCAAACAGTTTTAGAAACTTCTGAGTGTTTTCTATCCAAATATACTAATAATATGCATATATTAGCAACTGGGCCTGAGTAACAGGCAGTTTACTCTGGGCACCTTATTCATCCAAGCTACACAATACTGCCCCCAGCCAAAATATGTTAAAAAACAGAATGTTACTTTATTATGTGTGGGTACAGCATTCTCACTCACAGGTACAACAAATATAGACTCTTACAAGGCACGGCGTAAAATATGTTAATGAGCTCCAACAAGAACATTTTCCCACAATGCACCATCATTTACAGTATTCTGCAGTAAATAAACACCAACATAGGTAATACAGTACTTTATTGTAAAGAAATACGGTATGTTGTTCCTTTTTACAGAAGGCTTCTAATTACAGTTAATAACTATATTTTTCAGGATTTTACCCATAATGCCCATTTTACCCAAAATAAAATCTAATTTTATTTGTCACATGCGCCAATACAACAGATGTTGCCCCTCCAGTGAAATGCTTACTTACAAGCCCTTAACCAACAACTCAGTTTTAAGAAAATACCTAAAAAAGTAAGAGGTTCCGTTTTAGGACCACTATTGTTTTCACTATATATTTTACCTCTTGTGGATGTCATTCGAAAACATAATGTTAACTTTCACTGCTATGCGGATGACACACAGCTGTACATTTCAATTGAAACATGGTGAAGCCCCAAAATTGCCCTCGCTAGAAGCATGTTTTTCAGACATAAGGAAGTGGATGGCTGCAAACTTTCTACTTTTAAACTCGGACAAAACAGAGATGCTTGTTCTAGGTCCCAAGAAACAAAGAGATCTTCTGTTGAATCTGACAATTAATCTTAATGGTTGTACAGTCGTCTCAAATAAAACTGTGAAGGACCTTGGGCGTTACTCTGGACCCTGATCTCTCTTTTGAAGAACATATCAAGACCATTTCAAGGACAGCTTTTTTTCCATCTACGTAACATTGCAAAAATCAGAAACTTTCTGTCCAAAAATGATGCAGAAAAATTAATCCACGCTTTTGTCACTTCTAGGTTAGACTACTGCAATGCTCTACTTTCCGGCTACCCGGATAAAGCACTAAATAAACTTCAGTTAGTGCTAAATATGGCTGTTAGAATCCTGAATAGAACCAAAAAATTTGATCATATTACTCCAGTGCTAGCCTCCCTACACTGGCTTCCTGTCAAAGCAAGGGCTGATTTCAAGGTTTTACTGCTAACCTACAAAGCATTACATGGGCTTCCTCCTACCTATCTCTCTGATTTGGTCCTGCCGTACATACCTACACGTACGCTACGGTCACAAGACGCAGGCCTCCTAATTGTCCCTAGAATTTCTAAGCAAACAGCTGGAGGCAGGGCTTTCTCCTATAGAGCTCCATTTTTATGGAACGGTCTGCCTACCCATGTCAGAGACGCAAATTCGGTCTCAACCTTTAAGTCTTTACTGAAGACTCATCTCTTCAGTGGGTCATATGATTGAGTGTAGTCTGGCCCAGGAGTGGGAAGGTGAACGGAAAGGCTCTGGAGCAACGAACCGCCATTGCTGTCTCTGCCTGGCCAGTTCCCCTCTTTCCACTGGGATTCTCTGCCTCTAACCCTATTACAGCGGAGAGTCACTGAGTCACTGGCTTACTGGGGCTCTCTCATACCGTCCCTGGGAGGGGTGCGTCACCTGAGTGGGTTGAGTCACTGATGTGCTCTTCCCGTCTGGGTTGCCCCCCCCCGAGATCTATACTCCTTGTCTCAGGATGGTAAGTTGGTGGTTGAAGATATCCCTCTAGTGGTGTGGGGGCTGTGCTTTGGCAAAGTGGGTGGGGTTATATCCTTCCTGTTTGGCCCTGTCCGGGGGTGTCCTCGGATGGGGCCACAGTGTCTCCTGACCCCTCCTGTCTCAGCCTCCAGTATTTATGCTGCAGTAGTTTGTGTCGGGGGGCTAGGGTCAGTTTGTTATATCTGGAGTACTTCTCCTGTCCTATTCGGTGTCCTGTGTGAATTTAAGTGTGCTCTCTCTAATTCTCTCATTCTCTCTTTCTTTTTCTCTCTCGGAGGACCTGAGCCCTAGGACCATGCCTCAGGACTACCTGACATGATGACTCCTTGCTGTCCCCAGTCCACCTGGCCGTGCTGCTGCTCCAGTTTCAACTGTTCTGCCTTATTATTATTGGACCATGCTGGTAATTTATGAACATTTGAACATCTTGGCCATGTTCTGTTATAATCTCCACCCGGCACAGCCAGAAGAGGACTGGCCACCCCACATAGCCTGATTCCTCTCTATGTTTCTTCCTAGGTTTTGGCCTTTCTAGGGAGTTTTTCCTAGCCACCGTGCTTCTACACCTGCATTGCTTGCTGTTTGGGGTTTTAGGCTGGGTTTCTGTACAGCACTTTGAGATATCAGCTGAGGTACGAAGGGCTATATAAATACATTTGATTTGATTTGATTTTGATTTGATATGAGATAAGAAAAACAAATCATTAAAGAAGTAAATAACAGTAGCGGGGCTATATACAGTAAGGGAATACCCCCCTGTATTGGACAAAAATGAATGGGAAGTCATTGGCATCGGACAAACCATATACACATTGTCCAATACCACCTAATTCGGCGTTGATTCATCCAAAGTGTATTGCAAATGCCATATGGCAATTGCCAGTTGTAACACTTTAAAAATCCAACAGGTGGCGAATCCGCTCCACCTTGGTTTTTCATATTGGAAATGTAACCCAAGTCAACGTCCAAAAGCAAAATTTTGAAAAAATGATTTTTTTGTCAAAACTTATCACCCCTTAAAAAAGTGCTTTCTGGACCGTTTTTCGAAATTCTTTCGATTTTTTTGTCAATTACACACGTGTAAGAACTGTATGAATATACTTTTGTCCAATTTTATTATCATAATTATTTTTTATTTTTTTACATGCGCATAAGGAATATGTTTTGTCCATTTTCAATATGATTTCATAGGAAGTCAAAAGTCAAAAGTCAAAAATGTCAAAATTTTGTAAAAAACTTCACACACCCTTAAAAAAGTGCTTTCTGGACCGTTTTACGAAATTCTTTCGATTTTTTTGTCAATTACACACGTATAAGAACTGTATCAACATACTTTAGTCGTATTTTATTATCATAATCTTTTTTTATTTATTTTTTACTTGTGCATAAGGAATATGATTTGTCCCATTTGCAATATGATTTCATAGGAAGTCAAAAGTCAAAGTCAAAAGTAACTTTTTTTGGGGCCAAATGCCATAAGAAATTTGACATGCTCAAAAATCCTGCAGAAATGCAAAATTGACTGGCCTGATGAACTCGGGATGGCCGGGCAGTGATAGTTGTTCCTTTCCATCACTCGTGTTGATTTCATCATGTCCATTTGGTGATGTTTTTTTCACTATAGAATCATATTGCAAATGCACGTGCATTTGCAATATGTTTCAATGGGCATTTACCATCACGAATTTGGCATGCTCAAAAATCCTGCAGAAATGCAAAATTGACTGGCCAGATGAACTCGGGATGGCCGGGCAGTGATAGTTGTTCCTTTCCATCACTCGTTGTGTTGACTTCATCATGTCCATTTGGTGATGTTTTTTCACTATACAATCATATTGCAAATGCACGTGCATTTGCAATATGTTTCAATGGGCATTTACCATAAGAAATTTGACATGCTCAAAAATGCCAAATTGACTGGCCTGATGAACACAGGATGGCCGAGCAGTGATAGTTGTACCTTTCCATCACTCGTTGTGTTGATTTCATCATGTCCATTTGTTTATGTTTTCTCACTTTTGCAAAGTCACTGTGCATTTGCAATATGGTTCAATGGGCATGTACCATCATGATTTTGTCATGCTATAAAAATCCTGCAGGAATGCAAAATTGACTGGCCTGATGAACACAGGATGGCCTGGCAGTGATATTTGTTCCTTTCCATCACTCGTTGTGTTGATTTCATCATGTCCATTTGGTGATGTTTTTTCACTATAGAATCATATTGCAAATGCACGTGCATTGTTGTGCAACTGGTAACCCAAAAATAAAAAATATGGTTGTAAATGCCTTTACCGGGACTCCTATTGTCCATGCCCGCTATGGGAGTACCCTACTACGGCCCTCTATCTATGAGGGCCGTCCTGAGTGCTTTATGGACTGTTTAAAATATTCTGATGGATACGCATTGTTGTGCAACTGGTGATTGAAAATAGGCACCTGGTAACCCAAAAATAAAAATATGGTTGTAAATGCATTTACCGGTCATTCTGATATTAATGCCCGCTATGGGAACACAGGATGGCCGGGCAGTGATAGTTGTTCCTTTCCATCACTCGTTGTGTTGATTTCATCATGTCCATTTGTTTATGTTTCACTGTGCATTTGCAATATGGTTCAATGGGCAGGTACCATCACGAATTTGTCATGCTATAAAAATCCTGCAGGAATGTGAAATTGACTGGCCCGATGAACTCAGGATGGCTGGGCAGTGATTCTGGTTCATCTCATTGGCTCGTTAGGGTTGATTTCAGAATGTCACTTTGGTGATGGTACCTCACTGTTTAAACATATTGCAAATGGACAAGAGTCACCAGCAAGTCACCGTCCATCAGTCAATTAGATATCATTCTGACACCAAACTGATACAAACTGACACCAAACCCACTTTTTCCAACTCGTTTAGTAGCCAACTATCACATACTTCAGAGCTGGCCCAAAATTCACAACGCCTTCGGTTCAAACCATAAAAAAAACATAAAACACGTAGTTACGTTCTAGCTGCGGGTCCATTTCTTATGTTATGTGTAGGCCTAGCTGAGGCGACCCCGAATCCCAAGTTTCGGCTCGATCGGTCATTTGGTGTCCGAGCAAAACCCTAATTGGTGCTGAAAATCCACTTTTTCCCATGACTTGCTACGGGGTCCTTGAATGAGCTATCGGACAGAAACGTTGGGTTCCGTCTCTATGGGCCGAGACGGTCGCAATGCACCTAGTCTTGTGTCTCTGAGACTTTTCTAAATGTCGTCATTTTCGTAATGGTCAAAATGAATTGAAGTCATTGCAAATGTACGAGGCTGTTTCTCGGTCCGAGAACCTTCTAGAGCCACGTAACTCACCACGCACTATCGACCGGAGGTCTAGAACAGGATTCTAAAGTTTCGGAACTCTAGGTCCGACGGTTCTTTAAAAGTTCCAACAAGGTTAACTAATGTAGGCACTGTCAGTCTCTACGCACCCCAATACGTCCCTCCTTACAAGTTGTGTGTCTGTGTGATTTAGTTTTCCTTAGAAATTTTATGGGAAAAATGACTGATTTACAGTTCATGGGGGTTGCCTAATCACACACATAAAGTTTTGGACAGATCTGACTTTTTTAACCCTTCGAAACAGCTCCTGAGACACCAATTATGGCACTTCAGGTTGGCACAGGAAGCTATAAGTCAACACATATCCTCATTGGGGTATGCTTTTACAGAATCCTGAGTTTTAAGTCTTTACGTTAAGAATTGACTGATTTACACAGGGTTGAATGCACTATGTCTATCAAACTGGAGGCAGGGTATGGATAAACACTTTTAGGGTGATTTTAACCACTTCCGGTTGGTCCAGGAAGCTTAGAATCAACACAGGTAGACCTCATACTGGCTTGATGGACTGTTACCAAAGACAGGTTCATACGGCATTCATAACCCATATAGGCTTCAGGTTGAATTTAGGGGTGCAGGCAATGTATTCGTATGGGGAGAGAAGTCAATGCAAACTCTTTGAAGTAAACACCTTCTTTGAACTATTAAGGGTTAATGCCACACGGTCAAGGTTAGGCTTGCACGGATCGGAAGGACCTTAGGAACATACCTGAGGTCGAATTGTGCTTCTCACCCTAACGGTTCTCTCACTGTCACCCAAAAGCAAATGACGTTGTGGGGCAGGCTTCATTTTGGGCCTAATTTTCTCATCGTCGCTGCGCTCAGACCGAGCGAGCTACGGTCAAGCGGGATATCTCGTTGAACTCGGCACAGCCTAGAGATTATGGTAATGCCATTGCCTGCTCTCTGTGTCTTTAAGCACCGCACTTTTTCACTCCATCCTTGCTGTGTGTGTGTGTGAGAGCTTTTCTTTGACATCTGTTGGGAGAAATGACTGATTTACAGTTCATGAGGTTTACCTAGTCACACATATGAAGTTTTGGAAAGATGTGACTTTTTTAACCCTTCAAAACAGACAGTGTGACCCAATTAAAGGCACTTCCGGTTGCCACAGGAAGCTATAGGTAAACACATGTCTTGACTGGGGTAGCCTCTTACAGAATCCTGAGTTTTAAGTCTTTAAGTTAAGAATTGACTGATCTACACAGGGTTGAATGTAGTCATTTTCACCTTTGAAGGTTATGTACATCAAAACACCTTTTGGGTCAATTTAACCACTTCCGGTTGCACCAGGAAGCTTAGAATCGACACAGGTAGACCTCATAGTGGTCCTTAGGGACGTTCCTGAGGTCGAATTGTGCTTCTCACCTTAACGGTTCTCTCACTGTCACCCAAAAGCAAATGACATTGAGGGCCAGCCTTCATTTTGGGCCTACTTTTCTAATGGTCGCTGTGCTTAGACCGAGCGAGCTACGGTCAAGCGGGGCATCTTGTTGAACTCGGCACGGCCTAGAGAATATGGAAATGCCATTGTATGCTTTGTGTGTCTTTAAGCACCGCACTTTGTCACTCCATCCTTGCTGTGTGTGTGTTTCTGTGTGTGTGTGTGTGAGAGAGAGCTCTTCTTTGACATCTGTTGGGAGAAACGACTGACTTACAGTTTATGGGGGTTGCCTAATCACACATATGAAGTTTTGAAAAGATCTGACCTTTTTAACCCTTGGAAACTGCCACTGTGACACCATTTTAAGTACTTCCGGTTGGCACAGGAAGCTATAAATAAACTCATATCCTGATTCGGGTATGCCTTTACAGAATCCTGAGTTTTAAGTCTTTACGTTAAGAACTGAGTTATTTACGGAGGGTTTAGTGAGTGTGTGTTATTTCAGAAAATCATAGAATATCACAGAAATCTCGCAGAGCTCCACAGCACACTTTAAAAAGATTCGTAAGAACACCCTGCAACTGGATCTGTAACCGTTGAAAAAAAAAAACCTATCCATGAACATCACCAATCTGTCGTTGTACAATTTCTCTTAAATGACGATAGATAAATGGCTGGTTCTTTTTTTATTGACACCGGAGGCTCCTTGACTTTGACGTGAAGTGGAAAAATAATTTCTCTATTTTCATTTTGGACCTTTAATCCCAGATACATGGCCATAACTCAAAAACCGTTGAGGCCTAGACGCCATCTTGTTCGGGGCCAACTGCCCATTATGCCAAACCTACGCTCACCAAGTTTCGGCTTCGAAATATTTTCCGTTTTCGAGATAAGGCCCCGTCGTGAATCGTGATGTTTTGTCCAATAGCAATATGATTGCTTATGCCCTCTTGTGGGATTTTCCGGGACAGCGGAAAAATGACCAAAATGTGATTATTTTTGTAAAACGGAAACCGAATGTCCGACAAAGTTCATTTGATGACTTCCCGGTAGGTCCGGCCCTGCCGCTCGGCCCGACGCCGTCCGCAAATTTTACAAACGTTTTCGGACGTCTAGTAAGGGACCGTACATTTGCAATATGGACTTTCTCACTAACCATACAGCAACTGCCAAAATGTTCCCTTAAGGTATGGTGGTACAGGTTCCGAGTCAATGTGTCAATGTGCGGGGGCACCAGTGTCAAGGTAATTGAGGTAGTTATGTACATGCAGGTAGGGTTACTTAAGTGGCTATGCATAGATAATAAGAGAGAGTAGCAGCAACGTTTGGTGCAAATAGTCTGGGTAACCACTTGATTAACTGTTCAGGAGTCTTATGGCTTGGGGGTGAAAGCTGATTAGAAGCCTCTTGAACATAGAATTGGTGCTCCAGTACCGCTTGCCGTGCGGTAGCAGAGAGAACAGTTCATGACTAAAGTGGCTGGAGTCTTTGACAATTTTTAGGGCCTTCCTCTGATACCGCATGGTATAGATGTCCTGGATGGCAGGAAGCTTGGCCCCGGTGATGTACTGGGCCGTACGCATTATGCTCTGTAGTGCCTTGCAGTCGCACGCCGAGCAGTTGCCATACCAGGCAGTGATTCAACCCGTCAGAGTGCTCTCGATGGTGCAACTGTAAAACCTTTTGGGGATCTGAGGACCCATGCCAAGTCTTTTCAGTCTCCTGAGGTTTTGTCATGCCCTCTTCACGACTGTTTTGATGTGCTTGGACCATGTTGGTTTGTTGGTGATGTGGACGCCAAGGAACTTGAAGCTCTCAACCTGCTCCACTGCAGCCTCGTCGATGAGAATGGGGGCGTGCTCAATCCTCCTTTTCCTATAGTCCACAATCATCTCCTTTGTCATGATCACGTTAAGGGAGAGGTTGTTGAAACATGTATGAGAGCATCAGCTGGTCCGGATGACTGTGTGATCATGCTCTACAGCATTAGTTCTGTAAAACACATTTAACCTCATAGTCCGACCAAACCCGTATGCGGTAGCGTAACTACAGCCTCAAGCTCATTAGCATAACGCAACGTTAGCGATTTCTAAAAATCGCAAATGAAATGAAATAAATATGCCTGTTCTCAAGCTTATCCTTTTCTTAACAATCCTGTCGTCTCAGATTTTCAAAATATGCTTTATATATATAAATATATAAATATGCAGAGAAAATCACTAATTTGTGTAAGAGTGGTGATAGCTAGCTTAGCATTAACGTTAGCATTTAGCACGCAACATATTCACAAAAACCAGCCAAGGAATCAAATAAAATAATTTACCTTTGAAGAACTTCAGATGTTTCAATGAGGAGACTCTCAGTTACATAGCAGATGTCCAGTTTTTCCTGAAAGATTCTTGTGTAGGACACATCGTTCCCTTTTGTTACTATGCATATGGCTACCGAAACTAACCGAAAA
Source organism: Oncorhynchus nerka (assembly GCF_034236695.1). Taxonomy (NCBI): domain Eukaryota; kingdom Metazoa; phylum Chordata; class Actinopteri; order Salmoniformes; family Salmonidae; genus Oncorhynchus; species Oncorhynchus nerka. Next base: position 17,774,968 of record NC_088423.1, read on the forward strand.
TTCAGTCACCTACATGTCAAACTTTTTTCCGAATTAACTCCATAATATCGACTGAAACATGGAAAACGTTGTTTGAATCAATCCTGAAGGTGGTTTGATTCAACCACCTTCAGACGTAAGACTGTCTTCTTTCCAAAACTATCCATTCCAAGCATATTCGAGCATCTTTTCGTGACAAAATATTGCGCTTAAAACGGGCACGTCTTTTTATCCAAAAATGAAATACTGCCCCTAGAGTCTTAAGAGGTTATTAAGTTAGTCTCTTTTCCTCCCCTCCCCTCCTCCCCTCTCCTTTCCTCTCCTTCCCACCCATCATCTCCTCTCTCCACTCCTCTCGCTCTCAAATTACCCTGCTGTTCAAGATGGTTCTTTCTCCTCCTTCTCACTGTCCATGTCTGCTGTGCTATGATTATTTATAAAATCCTCTAAGTCTAAGGCCTCACTCCCCTCTATCTGAGACACCTACTGCAGCCCTCATCCTCCACATACAACAACCGTTCTGCCAGTCACATTCTGTTAAAGGTCCCCAAAGCACACATATCCCTGGGTCGCTCCTCTTTTCAGTTTGCTGCAGCTAACGACTGGAACGAGCTGCAAAAAACACTCAAACTGGACCGTTTTATCTCCATCTCTTCATTTAAAGACTCAATCATGGACACTCTTACTGACAGTTGTGGCTGCTTGTCATGATGTATTTGTTGTTTCTACCTTCTTGCCCTTTGTGCTGTTGTCTGTGCCCAATAATGTTTGTACCATGTATAGTGCTGCTACCATGTTGGGCTGCTGCCATGTTGTGTTGCTACCATGCTGTGTTTTCATGTGTTGCTGCCATGCTATGTTGGTCTCTCTTTATGTAGTATTGTGGTGTCTCTCTTGTCGTGATGTGTTTTGTCCTATATTTTTATTTTACTTTATTTTTTAAATCCCAGCCCCCGTCCCCACAGGAGGCCTTTCACCTTCTGGTAGGCCGTCACTGTAAATAAGAATTTGTTCTTAACTGACTTGCCTAGTTAAATAAAGGTTAAATAAATAATAAAAAATCAAATAAAAACCCTTACACTATGGCTTGACTATGGATCACCAGCCTTAAGGAATACCCAGCCGTCAATACTGGATTGGAATGTGGCTCGGAATGTGTGATTTGATTGTGAGAGCCTCAAGTAATGTCGTGGAAATTTCCTCTATTTACCAAATCATGGGAGCAAACCACACACACAAGTCAGAGTTCATAAAAGTCCATCTTTAATTATATAAGCTCTATAGCATTTTGACTTTCAACAGTTCAGTATCTCTAATGAAAAGTTGAGAGTTCCCCCACAATGGCAAAATGGGATCCTTTATAGCAAAGATCACACATAGTCAGACAGCATAGACATAATTCATTGTTCAGCTTTGTCTCCTTTCCCAAACCCCAGAACCATAAACCAATCCTCCATATCAACAGGCATATATCAAATTGTCATTTAGATACAACCAACTCAAAATACAACCTCCTGGACAAACTCACGGAGAGGAGAATGAGGCTATAGGTTAAGATAGAAACAACATTAGAGGGAGCATAGAATGATTCCAGACACTGCCACCTTCCTTTCCCCACTAGAAAAAGGTAGGGAGTAAAAGATATGTTTACACATGATGACACTTTGACCTCTCCCCTCTCAGCGGCCCATGCAACTTAGTCTTGACATAGAACAGATAACTGCAACCTCGCCACAGTATTATACAAAAATACCATTCTGATGAGAAGTAACTTACACACATTTGATAAATATAAAACATCTTACAAATGTTACCAACAAATTCTGAATCTTCCACGACAGTGCATATGTATTTATTAATTAATTCAAAATAAGGGAAAGACAAAGTTATTTACTCACACACACACGAGCTCATGCGCACACACACACATCTATTCCTCCCAACATAATTAATTACTGCCATCTCATGCTGGCTATGTTAATGCTCCATCATATTTCCTTAACAAATTCAGCAGCATCAAGGTAGGTTAGACACTGTGCAGGAAAAACACATTCACCACCAGCAGCAGTAGCACATTTTAAAGGACCCACTCATTCCATTTAACTCTGTGAGTTCATGGTGCTGTGCAATTAGCAACACTGGGCATCTCTGAGCACTTGGGATAGGCTGTGTAGAGTGGACAGCACTTGGGCTAGGCTGTGTAGAGTGGACAGCACTTGGGCTAGACTGTGTAGAGTGGACATCACTTGGGCTAGGCTGTGTGGAGTGGACAACACTTGGGCTAGGCTGTGTAGAGTGGACAGCACTTGGGCTAGGATGTGTAGAGTGGACAGCTCTTGGGCTAAACTGAGTAGAGTGGACAGCTCTTGGGCTAGACTGAGTAGAGTGGACAGCTCTTGGGCTAGACTGAGTAGAGTGGACAGCTCTTGGGCTAGGCTGTGTAGAGTGGACAGCACTTGGGCTAGGCTGTGCAGTGTGGACAGTTCTTTCGCAAGACTGTGTAGAGTGGAGAGCTTTTGGGCTAGGCTGTGCAGAGTGGACAGCTCTTTGGCTATACTGAGTAGAGTGGACAGCTCTTGGGCTAGGCTGTGTAGAGTGGACAGCTCTTTTGCAAAACTGTGTAGAGTGGACAGGTCTTGGGATAGGCTGAGTAGAGTGGACAGCACTTGGGCTAGGCTTTGCAGAGTGGACAGGACTTGGGCTAGGCTGTGTAGAGTAGACAGTGCTTGGGCTAGGCTGTGTAGAGTGGACAGCTCTTAGGCTAGACTGTGTAGAGTGGACAGCTCTTTTGCAAAACTGTGTAGAATTGACAGGTCTTGGGCTAAGCTGAGTAGAGTGGACAGCTCTCGGGCTAAACTGAGTAGAGTGGACAGCACTTGGGCTAGGCTTTGCAGAGTGGACAGGACTTGGGCTAGGCTGTGTAGAGTAGACAGTGCTTGGGCTAGGCTGTGTAGAGTGGACAACACTTGGGCTAGACTGTGTAGAGTGGACAGCTCTTGGGAAAGGCTGTGTAGAGTGGACAGCACTTGGGCTAGACTGTGTAGAGTGGACAGCTCTTGGGCTAAACTGAGTAGAGTGGACAGCTCTTGGGCTAGACTGAGTAGAGTGGACAGCACTTGGGCTAGGCTGTGCAGTGTGGACAGTTCTTTCGCAAGACTGTGTAGAGTGGAGAGCTTTTGGGCTAGGCTGTGCAGAGTGGACAGCTCTTTGGCTGTACTGAGTAGAGTGGACAGCTCTTGGGCTAGGCTGTGTAGAGTGGACAGCTCTTTTGCAAAACTGTGTAGAGTGGACAGGTCTTGGGATAGGCTGAGTAGAGTGGACAGCACTTGGGCTAGGCTTTGCAGAGTGGACAGGACTTGGGCTAGGCTGTGTAGAGTAGACAGTGCTTGGGCTAGGCTGTGTAGAGTGGACAGCTCTTAGGCTAGACTGTGTAGAGTGGACAGCTATTTTGCAAAACTGTGTAGAATTGACAGGTCTTGGGCTAAGCTGAGTAGAGTGGACAGCTCTCGGGCTAGGCTGTGTAGAGTGGACAGCACTTGGGCTAGACTGTGTAGAGTGGACAGCTCTTGGGAAAGGCTGTGTAGAGTGGACAGCACTTGGACTAGGCTGTGTAGAGTGGACAGCTCTTGGGCTAGACTGAGTAGAGTGGACAGCTCTTGGGCTAGGCTGTGTGGAGTGGACAACACTTGGGCTAGGCTGTGTAGAGTGGACAGCACTTGTACTAGGCTGTGTAGAGTGGACAGCACTTGGGCTAGGATGTGTAGAGTGAACAGCTCTTGGGCTAGACTGAGAACAGTGGACAGCACTTGGGCTAGGCTGTGTAGAGTGGACAGCTCTTGGGCTAGACTGAGTAGAGTGGACAGCTCATGGGCTAGGCTGTGTGGAGGGGACAACACTTGGGCTAGGCTGTGTAGAGTGGACAGCACTTGGACTAGGCTGTGTAGAGTGGACAGCTCTTGGGCTAGACTGTGTAGAGTGGACAGCTCTTTTGCAAAACTGTGTAGAGTTGACAGGTCTTGGGCTAGGCTGAGTAGAGTGGACAGCTCTTGGGCTAGGCTGTGTAGAGTGGACAGGACTTGGGCTAGAATGTGTAGAGTAGACAGCGCTTGAGCTAGGCTGTGTAGAGTGGACAGCTCTTGGGCTAGACTGAGTAGAGTGGTCAAGCTCTTGGGCTAGGCTGTGTGGAGTGGACAACACTTGAGCTAGGCTGTGTAGAGTGGACAGCTCTTGGGCTAGGCTGTGTAGAGTGGACAGGACTTGGGCTAGGCTGTGTAGAGTGGACAGGTCTTGGGCTAGACTGAGTAGAGTGTACAGCTCTTGGGCTAGGCTGTGTGGAGTGGACAACACTTGGGCTAGGCTGTGTAGAGTGGACAGCACTTGTACTAGGCTGTGTAGAGTGGACAGCACTTGGGCTAGGATGTGTAGAGTGAACAGCTCTTGGGCTAGACTGAGTAGAGTGGACAGCACTTGGGCTAGGCTGTGTAGAGTGGACAGCTCTTGGGCTAGACTGAGTAGAGTGGACAGCTCTTGGGCTAGGCTGTGTGGAGTGGACAACACTTGGGCTAGGCTGTGTAGAGTGGACAGCACTTGGACTAGGCTGTATAGAGTGGACAGCACTTGGACTAGGCTGTGTAGAGTGGACAGCTCTTGGGCTAGACTGTGTAGAGTGGACAGCTCTTTTGCAAAACTGTGTAGAGTTGACAGGTCTTGGGCTAGGCTGAGTAGAGTGGACAGCTCTTGGGCTAGGCTGTGTAGAGTGGACAGGACTTGGGCTGGGCTGTGTAGAGTAGACAGGTCTTAGGCTAGGCTGTGTAGCACGGACAACTCTTGGGCTAGGCTGAGTAGATTGGGCAGCTCTTGGGATTGGCTGTGTGGAGTTAACATTTAACATTTAAGTCATTTAGCAGACGCTCTTATCCAGAGCGACTTACAAATTGGTGCTTTCACCTTATGACATCCAGTGGAACAGCCACTTTACAATAGTGCATCTAGGTCTTTTAAGGGGGGGGTGAGAAGGATTACTTTATCCTATCCTAGGTATTCCTTAAAGAGGTGGGGTTTCAGGTGTCTCCGGAAGGTGGTGATTGACTCCGCTGTCCTGGCGTCGTGAGGGAGTTTGTTCCACCATTGGGGGGCCAGAGCAGCGAACAGTTTTGACTGGGCTGAGCGGGAACTGTACTTCCTCAGTGGTAGGGAGGCGAGCAGGCCAGAGGTGGATGAACGCAGTGCCCTTGTTTGGGTGTAGGGCCTGATCAGAGCCTGGAGGTACTGAGGTGCCGTTCCCCTCACAGCTCCGTAGGCAAGCACCATGGTCTTGTAGCGGATGCGAGCTTCAACTGGAAGCCAGTGGAGAGAGCGGAGGAGCGGGGTGACGTGAGAGAACTTGGGAAGGTTGAACACCAGACGGGCTGCGGCGTTCTGGATGAGTTGTAGGGGTTTAATGGCACAGGCAGGGAGCCCAGCCAACAGCGAGTTGCAGTAATCCAGACGGGAGATGACAAGTGCCTGGATTAGGACCTGCGCCGCTTCCTGTGTGAGGCAGGGTGCCTGCGGATGTTGTAGAGCATGAACCTACAGGAACGGGCCACCGCCTTGATGGTTCAGGGTGTTGTCCAGGATCACGCAAGGTTCTTAGCGCTCTGGGACGAGGACACAATGGAGTTGTCAACCGTGATGGCGAGATCATGGAACGGGCAGTCCTTCCCCGGGAGGAAGAGCAGCTCCGTCTGTTGAGTGGAAAGCTTTTGGACTAGGCTGTGTAGAGTGACTGTCTCTGAGATTATCCCTCAACACAGTCTCAGGTGATTGCACTAATTGCAAGTCGTTCTGGATAAGAGCGTATGCTAAATGACAAAAAAATTATATGTAATGTAGAATTGGAGACAGGGTTTTAAAGGTGCATAATTACATGATTCATTGACTTTGATTAGTTTAGCATCATTGTCAAATTGGTGACAGCCTGGAGAGGTGCTAATGATGGGAGAGAGCTGACAGAGACAATTATAATTAGGCTACACCAAACACCACTTTTTCACAGACCAGTAACTGCTCTCCTCTCCTCTCCCGTAAGATGACGCAATTTCACAAAAATAACTCACACGCCAACGACACGGCAACACACAGGGGGAGATGTTTAAGTATTCACTGTTAATTGACTCATTTGTTCATTCATCATATATATATATATATATATATATATATATATATATATAAAGAGAGAGAGAGAAAATGAAAGAAGGGTGAAAAACTTGGGTAAGAAAGTTTGGGAGCGTAGTTGTCGTTGAGCGGAGCTGTCTGTATTAGAACAGACAATGGCAGTAATGAAAAGAGGATAAAGCGTCTGGAGACAGTCACGCACGCGCACACACAAACACACACACACACACACACAAACACACACACACACACACACGCACACACGCACACACGCACACACACACACACACACACACACACACACACACACACACACACACACACACACACACATACACACACACACACACACACACACACACACACACAGTCCATGCCATGCCTCCCATCTCTCTTGTCTCCGAACTAAAAGCCTCTCGTCACCACTGACAACTACAGCGATTGATATTGATTAAGTCGGCACAGCAGACATCCAGACGGTCTAGTCACAGGGTCACTATTATGATGAATCCTCTGTTTATTTTTCTATTATCAGAGAGAGAGAGAGAGAAGAGAGAGAGAGAGTGCCAGAGACAGTGACAGAGAGAGTGACAGAGATCGAGACAGTGAGAGAGTGAGAGAGAGAGAGTGACAGAGTGAGTGAGAGAGTGAGAGACAGTGAGGGAATGCAAGAGAGAGACAGAGAAAGAGACAGTAAGAGAGAAAAATAATTGAATTGAGAGAGAGAGAGAGAGAGAGAGAGAGAGAGAGAGAGAGAGAGGGAGGTGAGACAGGGATGCAGCTTAAGCCCCAACCTCTTCAACTAATATATCAACAAATTGGCACTAGAACAGTCTGCAGCACCCGGCCTCACCCTACTAGAATCTGAAGTCAAATGTCTACTGTTTGCCCGATGATCTGGTGCTTCTGGCATCAACCAAGGAGGGCCTACAGCAGCACCTAGATCTTCTGCACAGATTTGGTCAGACCTCAGCCCTGACAGTAAATCTCAGTAAGACAAAAAATAATGTTGTTCCAATAAAGGTCCAGTCGCCAGGACCACAAATACAAATTCCATCTTGACACCGTTGCCCTAGAGCACACAAAAAACTATACATACCTCGGCCTAAACATCAGCGCCACAGGTAAAATCAACAAAGCTGTGAACGAGCTGAGAGACAAGGCAAGAAGGGCCTTCTATGCCATCAAAAGGAACATCAAATTTAACATGCCAATTAGGTTCTGGTAAAAAATACTTGAATAATTTATAGAACCTATTGACCTTTACAGTTGTGAGATCTGGGATCCGCTCACCAACCAAGAATTCACCAAATAGGACAAGCAGCAAATTGAGACTCGGCATGCAGAATTCTGCAAAAATAACCTGTGTACAACATAAAACACCAAATATTGCATGCAAAGCAGAATTAGGCCGATACATGCTAATTATTCAAATCCAGAACACAGCTGTTCAATTCTACAACCACCTAAAAGGATGTGATTCCCAAACCTTCCATAACATAGCCATCACCTCTGTTCACAAACACACCCCACAGAGCCCCAGGACAGTGTCATGACGTTGGCCTGTGGGTAAGGTTTATGACCCCCCATAAATACCTTTCTCCCTTTCCTCTCTCTTGACTCTACAGAAGGACTCTTGAAAAGCCTTTGTTAAACATAGAGAGTCTGGAAACATCAAAAGGTGGGGGGAAAGGAACCATATTTCGGTAATCCAACCAGTTGAAAATATGCGTTGGTACTCATTGAATATGATGCCAGATCAGTTGGCGTCTGAGACATTATGACTGATGACAGGATGACATAAACTGTATCTTGGAAAGTTTACACATTGTAGTTATCAGATTCACATGTAATTGTTGTGCAATTGAAATGTTTAAATATGAAACTATTTGTGAAAATATTAAATGTAATTTTAGCTTCCAAATGAGAGAATTGGGTTTTCATAAAGTTAAAACTCTGCTCACTCAGTGGCCTGCCTTGCCGCCCATAGCCTAGTGGTTAGAGTGGTGGACTAGCAACCAGAAGGTTGCAAGTTCAAAACTCCTGAGCTTGCAAGTTTGTCGTTCTGCCCCTGAACAGGCAGTTAACCCACTGTTCCTAGGCCGTCATTGAAAATAAGAATTTCTTCTTAACTGACTTGCCTAGTTAAATAAAGGTAAAATAAATGTGAAGAGACATTGGTTATAAACTAGGAAACACGCCCTTCTCTCCCCTCCTATATAAAGCCCTTGACGAAAATGTAACTTTCTGTTCCGAGGACGATAGGACGACGGCCCATACGTTAAACGGACTAACATGTCAACTACAGAACTAAGCCAACCTCAGCGTGAGCTTTGGTTGCGAATGGTATGAACTTTGAACTCTTATTCACTAAAGAAATTAGACATCCTAGCCATTGAGTTAGCAACCGCAGCTGTAAACGTGGGCTAGGTAAGGACGGACGACGTATCCAGTCTATCACACAACGACGATACTACAACGTATTCAGTTTACCACCAGAGACACTCTTCAAAGGACAAGGAAGATCTCTGTTGGGCAACATGGCCTTCCATCTACAACCAACCTATTGAAGCGCAGCTCAGAGTAAATATTTATTGCATTTTCCTTTTCCAAATGGCCGGTTATTTAGAATGCATAAGATTCTGTATTTACGATAGCATAGCTTCTCCCTTTGTTCTTCAGTCCTCCCACGCTTTCATTCAAGCCCAACCCCCCTCTCTTTGTGTAACCAGCCGTCATACAGGTTCCATCCCCCAGGGACATTTTCTTCTAGGACATAATTAGTCATCAATGTATGATCGATTCTGTGTTTATGTAATTCTGTGTGATTATTTAGGTATTTAGTAAATAAATAATTAAACCAAAGTTTGTATTGCTGATTCAACTTGTTAGCCAGGGTTCGTGAAGATAACCAAGAATTTACAACTTTCAGATGAGACTGAAACAATGTGACGATATTGACTGCTATTGATGTAAAAGATTACCAAGTCTTTAAGAGTTTATTCAGAAGATAACAGCTCTATAAACATTATTTTGTGGTGCTTAATCAGGTAATATTAATTGCAGAGAAATTATTTTATAGAATAGCATGTCATATCACTTAATCCGGCATAGCCAAAGACACTACACCAACAACACAATTAGACCCAACCAAATCATGGGAAAACGAAAATATAATTACTTGACACATTGGAAAGATTTAACAAAGAAACACAGCAAACTAGAATGCTATTTGGCCCTAAACAGAAAGTACATTGTGGCAGAAAATCTGGCCACTGTGACTGACCCAAATTGAAGGAAAGCTTTTATTATGTACAGACTCAGTGAGCATAGCCTTGCTATTGAGAAAAGACAGGCTATGTGCACACTGCCCACAAAATGAGGTGGAAACTGTGCTGCACTTCCTAACCTCCTGCCAAATACATGATCCTATTAGAAATACATATTCCCTCAGATTACACAGATCCACAAAGAAAAAAAAATAAAAAAATAAAAAAAATAAACCCAATGTTGATAAACTCCAATACAGTTGAAGTTGGACGTTTACATACACTTAGGTTGGAGTAATTAAAATGTGTTTATCAACCACTCCACACATTTCTTGTTAAAATAAAATTATGTCATAGCTTTAGAAGATTACAAATTACAAATTACATCATTTGAATCAATTGGAGGTGTACCTGTGGATATATTTCAAGGCCTACCTTCAAACTCAATGCCTCTTTGCTTGACATCATGGGAAAATCAAAAGAATTAAGCCAAGACCTCAGAAAAAAATGTAGATGTCCACAAGTATGGTTCATCCTTTGGAGCAATTTTCAAATGCCTGGAAGTACCACGTTCATCTCTACAAACAATAGTACGCAAGTATAAACACCGTGGGACCACTCAACCATCATACCGATCAGGAAGGAGACGCGTTCTGTCTCCTAGAGATTAATGATGAGAAAAGTGCAAATCATTCCTAGACCAACAGCAAAGGACCTTGTGAATGTGCTGGAGGAAACAGGTATAAAAGTATCTATATCCACAGTAAAACGAGTCCTATATTGACATAACCTGAAAGTCCGCTCAGCAAGGAATAAGCCACTGCTCCGAACCCGCCATAAAAAAGCCAGACTACGGTTTGCAACTGCACATGGGGACAAAGATCATACTTTTTGGAGAAATGTCCTCTGGTCTGATGAAACAAGAATAGAACTGTTTGGCCATAATGACCATCATTATCTTTGGAAGATAAAGGGGGAGGCTTGCAAGCTGAAGAACACCATCCCAACCGTGAAGCACGGGGGTGGCAGCATCATGTTGTGGGGGTGCTTTGCTGCAGGAGGGACTGGTGCACTTCACAAAATAGATGGCGTCATGAGGGAGGAAAATACGTGGATATATTGTAGCAACATCTCAAGACATCAGTCAGGAAGTTAAAGCTTGGTCGCAAATGGGTCTTCCAAATGGACAATGACCCCAAGCATACTTCCAAAGTTGTGGCAAAATGGCTTACGGACAACAAAGTCAAGGTATTGGAGTGATCATCACAAAACCCTGACCTCAATCCTATATAAAATGTGTGGGCAGAACTGAAAAAGCATGTGTGAGCAAGGAGGCCTACAAACCTGACTCAGTTACACCAGCTCTGTCAGGAGGAATGGTCCCTGAAAGGTTTGACCCAAGTTAAACAATTTAAAGGCAATGCTACCAAATACTAATTGAGTGTATGTAAACTTCTGACCCACTGGGAATGTGATTAAATAAATAAATGCTGAAATTAATCATTCTCTCTACTATTATTCTGACATTTCACATTCTTAAAATAAAGTGGTGATCCTAACAGACTTGAGACAGGGAATCTTTACTACGATTAAATGGTCAGGAATTGTGAAAAACAGAGTTTAAATGTATTTGGCTAAGGTGTATTTCAACTTCCAACTTCAACTGTATCTATTGGGTGAAATACCACGGTGTGCTGTCACAGCAGCAAGATTTGTGACCTGTTGCCACAAGAAACGGGCAACCAGCGAAGAACCAACACCATTGTAAATACAACCCATATTTATGTTTTTTTTTTTCCCCTTTTGTACTTTAACTCCTTGCACATTATTACAACACTGTATATATAACTAATATTACATTTGAAATATCTTTATTGTTTTGGAACTTCTGTATGTGCAATGTTTACTGTAAATTGTTATTGTTTATGTCACTTTTGTTTATTATCTACTTCACTTGCTTTGGCAATGTTAACATATGTTTCCCATGCCAATAAAGCCCATAAATTGAATTGAATTAAGTTGAATTGAGAGAGAGAGAGAGCGATAGGGAGAGGGGCAGTAATTGGCAGGAAGGTTTCAGATGTCTGTTTGTTCAACCTTTCCTTTTTACAGGATGTTGTCTTTCATGTGGAAGCCTCATAAAGAGAAAGACTAACTGAAGCCTGAAAACAAATTAGGTGAACAAACAGACACATTTCAGGAAAACCTCTTTCCTACACAGCACATTCTTCAGTGTAAAAAAATCAATAACACAGTCTGTGGGCCCATGTAGACACCAGAACAGTGTTACATTAACACACTGCTTAGTGTAATGCCTTATTCAAATGTTTCCCAGAGTGCATTGCCTTTTGAGTAAATTGTAGAGTTATACCACCCATGACTGTATTTCTTTGTGATAGAGACATGGTTGTTGCATTCATCAATTTTTGTTCCTGTGGACTTCACCAAGTAAACTCCTAAGTGAATATGTTATTATAAAAATAAATAAAAATGTGTTTCAATATATATGTTTGTGCATGTACATTGATTGATTAATCTTATGCTAGACAAAAATAAATAACGTCAATTTTTCAAAAATAATCAAATGAGTTAGTTTGATCCAGTTGAAATGCTTCAGTAGACTCCTCACAATGTTCCTACCCCTGGCACTCGTTCTGCAGGTTGCAGGTGAATACAAGTTCTAACTTTTGGATATCCTAACTCTGGCTGGATTCCAATAGGAATTCAACATCACTTTGCAAACAGTATAATCTGATCTGCAGGTAAAGTAGGGTTGAAATAGTCTGGTAACTTTCCCCCAATTTCCAGGGGAAAGTCCTGGTTAGAAGTTTCCTGAAAACGGAAGCTGGAAATCAACCAGGATTTTTGAAAAATCTGGGAATTTGGGGAAAGTTACCAGAATGTTGCAATCCTACAATCCAATTACCTGCAGGTCAGATTATGCTTGTTTGCAACCCTACTTGCAGGCCTGATGTGGCCTGAGGTATGAACTGGGGTACAATTATGCACTTATATCTAAAGGTACAAAGGATGTCCTTACTGGGCACAACTACAGTGACAAGCGTTTGTACCCCTTTAGGAAGAATCTAAACCTTTTTCCTGAGAGCGTGATACAATGGCTTGAAAGTCATGGTTTGCATGCCACATCAGGCCTGCCAGTCATATTATGCCGGCTTGCAAGGTCATATGTAATTCCTACTGGAATTCAGCCTGTGTGGGGATATTTAACAATCTGTATATCACCCATAATCTGTATTCCCCATTGCTGCCAGAGTTGGGAAGACTATGAGACTACCCAAAGCATGAGAGCTATGAGACATTTCAGGAACAGGTGCAAGAAATCCAAGTAAAATATTCGATTAGTTTAGAAAATGTTTGTAATTTATATTTTAGTAACATAAGATTAATTAATTAATAAGTCAATAAATGTACATGCACAAACATAAATATTGAAACAAACAATTCTACCAATCAACCTGCAATAGAGCATGCTGGGAAATATGATAATGATGGGTGTGGTTTTGGTTCAAAGTGATGCGTATGAGCTTCAGGCCCCTGTATTAGGGGTAATAGAGTAGGCCCTCAAAATAAGGCCTTACGAAATGGTATTGTGTGGAGATTGTAATTTCTTTCATGATAACATATGCGCTTAGGGACTCACTTGGTGAAGTCCACAGGACTGAAAATGGATGAATGCAACAAACATGTCTATGTCACTAACAAATACAGTCATCTACAATTTACTTGAAAAGCAAAGCACTCTGGGAAATATTTGAAAAGGGCTTTACACTCTACAGTGTGTTAATTTAACACTGTTCTGGAGTGTACTGTATATGGATCCACAGACTCCACACTTTTGGTGTTGATTTAACACTCTCAGTTGTACATATATATATATTTAAATACACTGGAAATGTTGCTGTGTACTAGTAGTAAAAAGGGCAGTGATGTAAACTCCATTTCAGGGGCAGAATCAGTTTCTCAGTTTCTGTCTGTCCCCTTCTGCATTTATCAGTTTATATATCAATCTGTTAATATATTCCTTCAATAGAGCACCAGTCCATCTCACCATGTCTAGTTGCCTCAATGTCGTCCATCCCTACTGTGTGTGTGTCCTCTCTCCTCCTAATATATATGACCATCCTCTCAGAAGCCAATTCTCCTGATAACCACCACATTCCAGACTTCCATTAGGCTCTGGTAATGCAGCCTTTGACCATCTGTCAGACCCCAGACTGCTGGCGATAAACTTCTCCATCGCTCTCTCTTGCTCTTTGATTTTTCTAGCTCTGTTTCCCTGAGGATGGAGGGATGAGGACAGAGAGATGCAGAAAGCGAGAGAGAGAGAGAGAGAGAGAGAGAGAGATCAGGAGGAGGGGCAGAAATAAATCAATTACTGCCTTATCCCTGTGCTCAAAACAAGCCATGTCAGGGACCATCTAGAATAAGCAACAAAAAAGGGACCATCCGACAAAAGGGGTCAGCCCTTCAAACCCACCACATATCCCAGGGGAGAGGGGTGGAGTCGGCCCTGTCATGAGTTCTGACATGCAGCCGTCACTGTCTGTCTGTCTGACACACAAACACATGCACACACGCAAGCACACACACACACGCACACGCACGCACACACACACACACACACACACACACACACACACACACACACACACACACACACACACACACACACACACACACACACACACACACACACACACACACACACACACACACACACACACACACACACACACACACACACACACACACACACACACACACACATGTCAATGTCTGCCACCAACACAAAACAGCCCTCTGTCCTGTCTGGCACTGCTCCAAATAGAATCCAGCCTCCACTGATCCAATCACTCACTCAAATGATAGACGACCAGAAAGAGGGGTGCTATAAGGATGGAGGGATGGAGAATATAAGATCTGAGAGAGGATAACAAAAGAAAGTTGAGCATGTTTAGCGAATCAGTTGCACTAGGTAACCTTCGGCTTTGTTATGGTAACAGTGTGTTTCTCCTGACCCACTCTAGACTCTGAGCATAGCTGCTCACGCAAACGTATCTCATTACATATTCGTGAACCCAAGATTAGATATTACTACAATAGTTGCACTTCACTGTTTTGACATATACTCTAACGAGACCATTTTAACTGTTGAGGTGATTCAATTTAGATGTAATTTGTTGCAAAATATACAATATAATTCACAGCATGTCTGTGTTTATGTGTCCATGCTATTTCACCTCCCCAGCGGCCTTTAATCATTTCCATTACATCCTCATTATCGTTTAAAGATTACAACTTCATTGGATCTGGGGCATAATTATCTCTTCATTCATTTCATCCCTCTCTTCACTCCTCTGTTCCCCTCTGTTCTCTAATGTCCAGAGAAATTCTATTTTATATTAACAACTGGAATTAATCAAAGGGCTCCTTCCAGACAGAGAAGTTTCTTCCCAAAGTCAGGATATAGAGGAGAGTCAGTGTCAGGCTTGACATTTTAATTGGATTCACAATGAGGCAGTGAGAGGTTTTTTCAGATTATGTTTAAAACGCTCATCATCACGGGTTTCCTGGGTGGCCTTTTTACAACCCCGCATGTGGCCTTTTTAGTGCCCGAGTGTAATAACCCCCTCTCTGTTAGTCCTTCAGTTTGACCAAGCCGCAGGGGAAAGTATAAAAACTGTCAGATACTATAGTCCAAACGAACTAAAAGACTTCACACAATCTCATGCAAGAAAAAGGAGAGAGAGAGAAAAAGAGAGAGAGAGAGAGAGAGAGAGAGAGACAGACAGACAGACAGACAGGGAAGGAATCAGTAAAGAGTCAAGTCCAAATGAGAAGACATCCACATTATAATGCAAGGATAACTCTCCTACTACAGCTAACTTCAAAAATAATGTGATTGCATTATTGAGTCAATGGTAACCCTGTCTAACTCAGAGCTGTATGTTTGGATACAATGTAAGAGTTATGATTTGACTTGACCGCTTTGTATTGTTTCATGAAAGAAAAAATGTATAGGTTGTTATTATCAACAAAACGTCACAATACGGTGCAGAGCGTTCAATTTGGCTACTTGGGGGCAAGGAGACTCCAGCTCTGCTAAAACCTTTTGCCAACTATGTGCTGTTTTCAAGTGATTGTGAGATAAGTGTTATAACTATTTGGTTTAAATATCCTTACCTCTTGAAGAGCATAGTCAGAACTACACATTTCCAATGATTCCACATTTATCTCTATCATCAGAGTTACACAGCAAGTAACTGTTTAGCTCTATCATCAGAGTTATACAGCAAGTAACTGTTTATCTCTGTCATCAGTTACAGCAAGTAACTGTTTAGCTCTATCATTAGTTACAGCAAGTAACTGTTTATCTCTATCATTAGTTACAGCAAGTAACTGTTTAGCTCTATCATTAGTTACAGCAAGTAACTGTTTATCTCTGTCATCAGAGTTATACAGCAAGTAACTGTTTATCTCTATCATCAGAGTTATACAGCAAGTAACTGTTTATCTCTATCATCAGAGTTATACAGCAAGTAACTGTTTATCTCTATCATCAGAGTTATACAGCAAGTAACTGTTTATCTCTGTCATCAGAGTTATACAGCAAGTAACTGTTTATCTCTATCATCAGAGTTATACAGCAAGTAACTGTTTAGCTCTATCATCAGAGTTATACAGCAAGTAACTGTTTATCTCTATCGTTAGTTACAGCAAGTAACTGTTTATCTCTGTCATCAGAGTTATACAGCAAGTAACTGTTTATCTCTGTCATCAGTTACAGCAAGTAACTGTTTATCTCTGTCATCAGAGTTATACAGCAAGTAACTGTTTATCTCTATCATCAGAGTTATACAGCAAGTAACTGTTTAGCTCTATCATCAGAGTTATACAGCAAGTAACTGCTTAGCTCTATCATCAGAGTTATACAGCAAGTAACTGTTTATCTCTGTCATCAGAGTTATACAGCAAGTAACTGTTTATCTCTATCATCAGAGTTATACAGCAAGTAACTGTTTATCTCTATCATCAGTTACAGCAAGTAACTGTTTATCTCTATCATCAGAGTTATACAGCAAGTAACTGTTTATCTCTGTCATCAGTTACAGCAAGTAACTGTTTAGTTCTATCATCAGAGTTATACAGCAAGTAACTGTTTATCTCTATCATCAGAGTTATACAGCAAGTAACTGTTTATCTCTGTCATCAGAGTTATACAGCAAGTAACTGTTTATCTCTATCATCAGAGTTATACAGCAAGTAACTGTTTATCTCTATCATCAGAGTTATACAGCAAGTAACTGTTTATCTCTATCATCAGAGTTATACAGCAAGTAACTGTTTATCTCTGTCATCAGAGTTATACAGCAAGTAACTGTTTATCTCTCATCAGAGTTATCACTGTTTAGCTCTATTATCAGAGTTATACAGCAAGTAACTGTTTATCTCTATCATCAGAGTTATACAGCAAGTAACTGTTTATCTCTGTCATCAGAGTTATACAGCAAGTAACTGTTTATCTCTATCATCAAGTTAACTGTTTATCTTTATCTAACTGTTTATCATCAGAGTTATACAGCAAGTAACTGTTTATCTCTATCATCAGAGTTATATCAGTTATACAAGTAACTGTTTATCTCTATCATCAGAGTTATACAGCAAGTAACTGTTTATCTCTATCATCAGAGTTATACAGCAAGTAACTGTTTATCTCTGTCATCAGAGTTATACAGCAAGTAACTGTTTATCTCTATCATCAGAGTTATACAGCAAGTAACTGTTTATCTCTATCATCAGAGTTATACAGCAACTGTTTATCTCTATCTGTTTACAGCTAACTGTTTATCTCTATCATCAGAGTTATACAGCAAGTAACTGTTTATCTCTATCATCAGAGTTATACAGCAAGTAACTGTTTATCTCTATCATCAGAGTTATACAGCAAGTAACTGTTTATCTCTATCATCAGAGTTATACAGCAAGTAACTGTTTATCTCTGTCATCAGAGTTATACAG
The DNA here is from genome assembly GCF_034236695.1 of Oncorhynchus nerka. Lineage (NCBI taxonomy): Eukaryota > Metazoa > Chordata > Actinopteri > Salmoniformes > Salmonidae > Oncorhynchus > Oncorhynchus nerka. The sequence continues at coordinate 17,792,412 of NC_088423.1, forward strand.
CAAGTAACTGTTTATCTCTGTCATCAGAGTTATACAGCAAGTAACTGTTTAGCTCTTTAGCTCTATCATCAGAGTTATACAGCAAGTAACTGTTTATCTCTATCATCAGAGTTATACAGCAAGTAACTGTTTATCTCTATCATCAGAGTTATACAGCAAGTAACTGTTTATCTCTATCATCAGAGTTATACAGCAAGTAACTGTTTATCTCTATCATCAGAGTTATACAGCAAGTAACTGTTTATCTCTATCATCAGAGTTATACAGCAAGTAACTGTTTAGCTCTATCATCAGAGTTATACAGCAAGTAACTGTTTATCTCTATCATCAGAGTTATACAGCAAGTAACTGTTTATCTCTGTCATCAGAGTTATACAGCAAGTAACTGTTTAGCTCTATCATCAGAGTTATACAGCAAGTAACTGTTTATCTCTGTCATCAGAGTTATACATGAAGTAACTGTTTAGCTCTGTCATCAGAGTTATACAGCAAGTAACTGTTTATCTCTATCATCAGAGTTATACAGCAAGTAACTGTTTATCTCTGTCATCAGAGTTATACATGAAGTAACTGTTTAGCTCTGTCATCAGAGTTATACAGCAAATAACTGCATGCTTTTAATAATCAGTAAACATTAATGTATCATGTAATTTCAGATACGTGAGTGTAGCCTATACATTTGGCATGTAGCTAACTAGCTAAGCAAATAGCATGTGTCATTCGCTCGCTTCATCAGAGATTAGGCATTTGGAAAGAGCTTGACATAGGCAAGTCCTCATCCTGGTAAAGATGTCAGTCATACTACTGTCATCACCACTTTATTTTATTTTTTATTTTACTAGGCAAGTCAGTTAAGTTAGGAACAAATTCTTATTTTCAATGACGGCCTAGGAACAGTGGGTTAACTGTCTGTTCAGGGGCAGAACGACAGATTTTGTACCTTGTCAGCTCGGGGATTTGAACTTGCAACCTTTCGGTTACTAGTCCAATGCTCTAACCACTACAGTGGCTTGCGAAAGTATTCACGCCCCTTGGCATTTTTCCAATTTTGTTGCCTTACAACCTGGAATAAAAATATATTTTGGGGGGGTTTGTATCATTTGATTTACACAACATGTCTACTACCACTTTGAAGATGCAAAATATATTTTCTTGTGAAACAAACAAGAAATAAGACAAAGAAAAACAGAAAACTTGAGCGTGCATAACTATTCACCCCCCCAAAGTCACAAAGTCAATACTTTTGATTTAGAGCCACCTTTAGAGCCACCTTTTGCAGCAATTACAGCTGCAAGTCTCTTGGGGTATGTCTCTATATGCTTGGCACATCTAGCCACTGGGATTTTTGCCCATTCTTCAAGGCAAAACTGCTCCAGCTCCTTCAAGTTGGATGGGTTCTGCTGGTGTACAGCAATCTTTAAGTCATACATATTCTCAATTGGATTGAGGTCTGGGCTTTGACTAGGCCATTCCAATACATTTAAATGTTTCCCCTTAAACCACTCGAGTGTTGCTTTAGCAGTATGCTTAGGGTCATTTTCCTGCTGGAAGGTGAACCTCTGTCCCAGTCTCAAATCTCTGGAAGACTGAAACAGGTTTCCCTCAACAATTTCCCTGTGTTTGCATCCTCCATCATTCCTTCAATTCTGACCAGTTTACCAGTCCCTGCTGAGGAAAAACATCCCCACAGCAGGATGTTGTTCTCGGGGTGATGAGAGTTGTTGGGTTTGCGCCAGACATAGCGTTTTCCTTGATGGCCAAAAATCTCAATTTAGTCTCATCTGACCAGAGTACCTTCTTCCAATTTGTTTGGGGAGTCTCCCACATGCCTTTGGCAAACACCAAACGTGTTCACTTATTTTTGTCTTTCAGCAATGTTTTTTTTCTGGCCACTCTTCCGTAAATCCCAGCTCTCTGAAGTGTACGGCTTAAAGTGGTCCTATGGACAGATACTCCAATGTCCGATGTGGATTTTTGCAGCACCTTCAGGGTTATCTTTGGTCTCTTTGTTGCCTCTCCGATTAATGCCCTCCTGGTCCGTGAGTTTTGGTGGGCGGCCCTCTCTTGGCAGGTATGTTGTGGTGAAATATTCTTTCCATTTTTTAATAATGGATTTAATGGTGCTCCGTGGGATGTTCAAAGTTTCGGATATTTTTTTAAAACCTAACCCTGAGCTGTACTTCTCCACAACTTTGTCCCTGACCTGTTTGTAGAGCTCCTTGGTATTCATGGTGCTGCTTGCTTGGTGGTGCCCCTTGCTTAGTGGAGTTGCAGACTCTGGGGACTTTCAGAACAGGTGTATATATATTGAGATCATGTGACAGATCATGTGACACTTAGATTGCACACTGGTGGACTTTATTTAACTAATTATGTGACTTCTGAAGGTAATTGTTTACACCACTTTTCCGGTAGTTATTTTTTAAATTTCACTTCACCAATTTTGACTATTTTGTGTATGTCCATGCAACTAAATAGGAAATACTTTTGGGGGATGAATACTTTTGCAAGGCACTGTAGATGGCAAGCAAATCAAACAACATTTTCATATATCCATTTAGTTTAGACCTTGAAAGTTAGCTTGTTAACTAGCCATATTGATGTGATCTATTATTAGCTAACGTTAGCTAACCAATTTGATGTGGTTCATCAATCAATGTAGCCTATCATGGCCGTCAGCAGTAATCATGATTAAACACTCTTAAAAACAATGTTGAAAACAGAATAATGTTAGCTAACTTCGCTAGGTAGGCCTACGTTGGTTGGAGAAAAAAGTCCATAAGGTCTATATACCACTATGTTTAGCCAACTGTACAGTTTCTACCGGTAGCTTATATTATCAGCTAACAGTGTATTGTGAGATGAGGAGAGATTCTAGAATGAGAGTTCTAGAATGCTCATTCTCTGCCTGGTCACTGCTGTCACCATGGCGATGTCATGCTCTGTGTGACTGACTGATGGGTGGTGAGTGATGTCAGAGGGTTAAAAGCTGACATGATAGGAGACCGTCAGAGACCAAACATATACATATTCTGAACAGTCAAATCAAATGTTATTGGTCGCATACACATATTTTGCAGATGTTATCCCAGGTGCAGCAAAAATGTTACGCTTCTAGCTCCAACAGTGCATTACACCTTACAATACAAAACAATATACACAAATCTAATCGTTATAAAGAAATTAAGAAATAATGAAGAAATTCTAAAATAGAGGTACATTTGAAGTCGGAAGTTTACATACACCTTAGCCAAATAAGTTTAAACTCAGTTTTTCACAATTCCTAGTAAAAATGCCCAGTCTTAGGTCTGTTAGGAACACCACTTTATTTTAAGAATGTGAAATGTCAGAATAATAGTAGAGAGAATGGTTTATTTCATCTTTTATTTCTTTCATTACATTCCAGTGGGTCAGAAGTTTACATCCACTCAATTAGTATTTGGTAGCATTGCCTTTAAATTGTTTAACTTGGGTCAAACGTTTCAGGTAGCCTTCCACAAGCTTCCCACAATAAGTTGGGTGAATTTTGCCCATCCCTCCTGACAGAGCTGGTGTAACTGAGTCAGGTTTGTAGGCCTCCTTGCTCACACATGCTTTTTAGGTTCTGCCCACACATTTTCTATAGGATTGAGGTCAGGGCTTTGTGATGGCCACTCCAATACCTTGACTTTGTTGTCCTTAAGCCATTTTGCCACAACTTTGGAAGTGTGCTTGGGGTCATTGTCCATTTGGAAGACCCGTTTACGACCAAGCTTTAACTTCCTGACTGATGTCTTGAGATGTCGCTTCAATATATCCACATAATTTTCCTCCCTCATGAAGCCATCTATTTTGTGAAGTGCACCAGTCCCTCCTGCAGCAAAGCACCCCCACAACATGATGCTGCCACCCCTGAGCTTCACAGTTGGGATGGTGTTCTTCGGCTTGCAAGCCTCCAACCTTTTTCCTCCAAACATAACGATGGTCATTATGGCCAAACAGTTCTATTTTTGTTTCATCAGACCAGAGGACATTTCTCCAAAAAGTACGATCTTTGTCCCCATGTGCAGTTGCAAACCGTAGTCTGGCTTTTTTTATGGCGGTTTTGGAGCAGTGGCTTCTTTCTTGCTGAGCAGCCTTTCAGGAGATGTCGATATTCGATATAGGACTTGTTTCACTGTGGATATAGATACTTTTGTACCTGTTTCCTCCAGCATCTTCACAAGGTCCTTTGCTGTTGTTCTGGGATTGATTTGCACTTTTCGCACCAAAGTACGTTTATCTCTAGGAGACAGAACTTCTGTGTCTCCTTCCTGAGCTGTATGACGGCTGCGTGGTCCCATGATGTTTATACTTGCGTACTATTGTTTGTGCAGATGAACGTGGTACCTTCAGGTGTTTGGAAATTGCTCCCAAGGTTGAACCAAGGAGGTGTTGGCTGATTTATTTTTATTTTTCCCATGATGTCAAGCAAAGAGGCACTTAGTTTGAAGGTAGGCCTTGAAATAGATCCACAGGTGCACATCCAATTGCCTCAATTGATGTCAATCAGCCTATCAGAAGCTTCTAAAGCCATGACATAATTTTCTGGAATTTTCCAAGCTGTTTAAAGGCACAGTCAACCTAGTGTATGTACACTTCTGACCCACTGGAATTGTGATACAGTGAATTATAGGGGAAATAATGTGTCTGTCAATAATTGTTGGAAAAATTACTTGTGACATGCACAAAGTAGATGTCGTAACCGACTTGCCAAAACAATAGTTTGTTAACAAGAAATTTGTGGAGTGGCGGAAAAACGAGTTTTAATGACTAAGTGTATGTAAACTTCTTCAACTGTATATACAGGTATGCTCTATAAAGCAGTCACTTTTTGCATATAATGGAAGACGTGTGTGCACATCACACACACAAATACTATGCAATGTCTCTCTTTCTCTCCCTTCTCTCTCTCTCCCTCTCACCCATCTCTCTTTCTACCTCTTTCTCTCCTAACTGTATCCCTTTATACCTCTCCCTCTACCTTCCTTTCCCTCTCTTTCTCTTTCTCTCCCTCTCATTTTCTAATTTCTCCTCCTCTCCCTGTATACCTCCCCTCCCTTTCTCCTCTCTCTCCCTTTCCCTCCCTTCCTCTTCCCTCTCTCCCCCACTCTCTCCAATGGCTTCACGCTCCAGCCTTCCAACAATCAGGCCCTCTCGCACCCGCAATCACTCTACGCTGATGGGCACGGCATCCCCGGTGCATCGATGAAACACACAACCCATGTCGACCCCCATCCGTCACCACACACACACCCATTCAAACAACTCCACACACACACACAGACATACATCATACACACACAGACACACATACGTCGGTTGGGGGCAGGGGCCCAGCTGGCGACTGCCTCTAATTTGGTAGGGCAGGTTTCCATGGTTGGCTACGGTTGGTCAGGCCCATATGCAGCGTGAGGATCTGAGGGAGCAGGGTAGCGGGCTGCTGTGTGTGTGTGTGTGTGTGTGTGTGTGCCTGTGTGTGTGTGCCTGCGTGTGTGTGTGGCAGGGAGGGGGATCAGTGCGTTTGTGAGTGTGTGCGGTGGTAATGTGTGTGCGTGTGCTTGTGTGTGTGTGTGTTGTTGCTGTGCAGGGGAGCAGGGTGGAGTGGGCAGAATGGGGTGGTAGTAGGGGGGACCTGGGCAGAATGGGGAAGGCCGGAGTATGCGGGCAACACGAGGCTTGTCACCCTCCAACAGACACAAGCACACTGTGATCGTCAGGGGGGTAGAGAGTGCCAGCTGTCATCCTCTGCCCCTGACAGAGCCCAGCACAACCTCCTGTATGGGGGGCAATGGTACAGCACAGAAATCACAATGAAAGAAACATCAGCTCCTGAAATCAACCATGTCACCCTCTACCATACAGAACCCAGCCCAGCCCATAATCCTCATCCCTCTCCTCCTCATCCTCCTTCTCCTCTTCATCCCTCTCCTCTTCCTCCTCCTCCTCTGTCTCCTCCTCCTCCTTCCCCTCCTCCTCTTTCTCCTCCTCCTCCTCCCTCCTCCTCATCCCTCTCATCTTCCTCCTCCTCCGTCTCCTCCTCCTCCTTCCCCTCCTCCTCCTCCCTCCTCCTCCTGAGGGGCACGGGGTGAGTGGTGTTCCAGTCTGGGGGTGAATCGGTTCCCTTCACACTGCCAGCAGTATTAATTAATGACCCATACTCTTACTGTGTGTCACTATCTCTCTCCCTCTCCCCCTCTCTCCCAATATTTTCTACCTTTTCTCACTTCCATCCCTTCCCCTCCTCTCCTCTCTCTGCTCTATTCTCTATCTCTCCCTACCCTTCTTTCTCCTCTGCTTTTATTTAACAAATAGCTTTCAGAGAAAAACACAAGTGCTCTTTAACATAACCGCTGAGGCAAAGCGACATAAAGTTACCGGCTGCGTCCCGGCTGCGTCCCAAATGGCACCCTAATTCCTATATAGTGCACAACTTTTGGCCAGAACCATTTAGGATGCAGCCACCAATAAAAGGACTGTAATATCATAACAGGGAATATGTGTCTCCATGGAGCATAAATTGTGTTACATGTCATTCAGCCTTTGTTGTTATTTATCCGTTTTTCTTTACAACCAGCCAGATGTCTGGAGGGCAGGCACACCACAATCCTGTTTGTGAGAGAAAAAGAGAGGGAGAGAGAGAGACATAGAGTTGGGGGGGAGAGAGAGAGAGAGCGAGAGGAGGAGTAGGAGGAGGAGAGAAAGCAAATGTTGGATGTCACCATAGCTTCCTGCTGCCCCCTACTGTTAACACTGGAACAAGTCCAATATCTTTACTACAAAACACACATACTACATAAACCACAGGGCATTTCTGTTTGATAAAGAGTGAGTGTCTGGTGGTGCACAAACGTTGTGTGTGGAGGCCTACCAGCGTGGGGAAGAGAATGGCCCAGAAAGAGACACAGAGAGGAGGATAACTGGCATCATTGCTGTGATATTTCTGTGTGGATTCTCTATATGTATTCCAATGTATTCAGGCCTGTACTCCCATCCGTTTGTATGCCTGTTCATACTCCCATTGGGGCTGGAGGGGTGGAGGGGAGGTGGAGAAGGGGGATAATAACTGGAGTGACTGTAACAGTCTGTCCCCAGGGGAGATGAGAAATGGACGGTAAACCAGCACCGAGAGACAAATCACATCGCCTTGAATTTACATAAACAGTCTTCAAATGGCTGCTACTGCTGCTGCTCAGTGCGTCCCAAATGGCATGTTATTCCCTATATAGGGCACTACTGTTGACCTGGACCTATTGTGTGCTATATAGAGAATAGGGTGCCATTTTTGACTAGTGCCCCAGCGCTGTGGAGGATTAGTATTGAGTTCATTTAACACTTAAACACACTCCCAGGAGAGGCTATTCATGTTGGACAAATTGCCCCAGCCACAGCACCTCGTCAGCGGGTAGTTCTCAGCCGGGCAGAGGGTGAGTACCGTCTGAGGAGAGGAGTAGTTTATAGGCCTGCACACAGAGAGACAGAGAGAGAGACGGCGAGAGAGATGGAGAGAGAGACGGAGAGAGAGACGGAGAGAGAGACGGAGAGAGAGACAGAGAGAGAGACAGAGAGAGAGAGAGACACAGAGAGAGAGAGAGAGAGAGAGAGACAGAGAGAGAGACAGACAGACAGAGCGAGAGAGGGGGGGGGAGAAAGAGAGTTAGGGATAGTGAGTTAGAGAGAGAGTGAGACAGAGACAGAGAGAGAGAGAGAGAGAGAGAGAGAAGGACTTTGCGCCATGTCTGCCCCCTCCATTAAGAGGAGTACTATATTATCAATCATCCAAAATGGCACCTGGAGCACTATCATTACCAATTACATGTAAATAGAGCAGGGCTGGCTGGGGCTGAGAACAAGAACAGGGCTGGCTGGGGCTGAGAACAAGAACAGGGCTGGCTGGGGCTGAGAACAAGAACAGGGCTGGCTGGGGCTGAGAACAAGAACAGGGCTGGCTGGGGCTGGGAACAAGAACAGGGCTGGCTGGAGCTGAGAACAAGAACAGGGCTGGCTGGGGCTGAGAACAAGAACAGGGCTGGCTGGGGCTGAGAACAAGAACAGGGATGGCTGGGGCTGAGAACAAGAACAGGGCTGGCTGGGGCTGAGAACAAGAACAGGGCTGGCTGGGGCTGAGAACAAGAACAGGGCTGGCTGGGGCTGAGAACAAGAACAGGGCTGGCTGGGGCTGAGAACAAGAACAGGGCTGGCTGGGGCTGAGAACAAGAACAGGGCTGGCTGGGGTTGAGAACAAGAACAGGGCTGGCTGGGGCTGAGAACAAGAACAGGGCTGGCTGGGGTTGAGAACAAGAACAGGGCTGGCTGGGGCTGAGAACAAGAACAGGGCTGGCTGGGGCTGAGAACAAGAACAGGGCTGGCTGGGGCTGAGAACAAGAACAGGGCTGGCTGGAGCTGAGAACAAGAACAGGGCTGGCTGGGGCTGAGAACAAGAACAGGGATGGCTGGGGCTGATGGGAGTACTGTTCTTAAAGGGAAGACACACACACTAGAAGAGCGAAGAGTGTGCTGACAGGAAAGAAAAATGGGACTCTGGAACTCTGTGAACCTATCTGATGATATGTAAACTTGGCATAGGAGTTTGTATGGGTGGGAAAGGTCATGTAGAGGCTGAGAAAGTGTGTGTGTGTGTGTGTGTGTGTGTGTGTGTGTGTGTGTGTGTGTGTGTGTGTGTGTGTGTGTGTGTGTGTGTGTGTGTGTGTGTGTGTGTGTGTGTGTGTGTGTGTGTGTGTGTGTGTGTGTGTGTGTGTGTGTGTGTGTGTGTGTGTGTGTGTGAGTGTGAGTGTGAGTGTGTGTGTGTTTCTGTGTGGGTGTGTCTTGGCCGGAAGAAGAAAGGTATAATGTACCTCTGCAGGCTGGGGGCGAGGGAGTTAGGAGGAGGAGAATGGGCGTTATCTTGACTTTGGCTCAGTGACACAGAGAGAGGACAGGACAGGTTGTTCAGCCTGTCTCAGTGATAAAGCAGGCCTCACAGAACAGGATCAGAGACAGGTCTGAGAACAGTTTTGACTGGGCAGGGTCAACTAAATCCTTCCACTATCATGCAGAAAAGAGCTTTCATACACACAGAACTGGCCTGGGAACAGTTGTATTGCGCTATCATCAAAGCTGGGAAAACGTATTCTCTATTTCCTGCACATCTGTATAGTTGATTTGGTTCAACTGATATAACAAGGTGCAGGCCAGTGGAAAAACTGACTAGACCTGGAAAACCCAGACCTAGGAGATCACTGGTAATGTTGTGGAGGCAACCTGTCTGTCTAGACAGACTAACAACTGACTAGTCCTAGAAAACCCAGACCTAGGAGATCACTGGTAATGTTGTGGAGGCAACCTGTCTGTCTAGACAGACTAACAACTGACCAAGAGCAACATATTCAGCTGTATGGACCAGCAGGCCTACACTGAAGGCTCTGAGACGTTTATACTTCCAGCCACTTGGCTTCACGAAGTGTCATTGGGGTTGGGTGCCTCAAAAGTTGATTCTATTTCCATCTGTTTTTTCTCAGATTCATCAATTCTCATTTGGGTTTCAAAACTTTCTTCACTGAGCCTGCACTTTCATCAGTAGGTGAGTCAACACAGCCGCTGGTCCCAAAACCCTTATTATCCTCATCTACAACCCTGTAGGAAAGCAATCAGCACAACCCCCATCCCCAACTGAATACAGTAGCAAGCTACAACTGTAAAATAGATTTGTCTCGAGCAAACTAATTATGCATCTTCCTGTGCAATTTATAAGTGTTGCCACGACAACGCTACTGCCTGCAGTAACACTTAACTTCTACTGCTTGATTAATGGTGCTGGAGCTGGGACTGCAGGCCTAGAAATAGGAGTATAGATACACACACACACACACACACACAAGCATGCACGCACTCACACACAAACACACACACACACACACACACACACACACACACACACACACACACACACACACACACACACATACACACACACATCAGCAGCATCAGCAGTCTGAACTGGCTTCCTCTCTCTGTCGAAGCTCTCCTTTCCTATTCTCTCTCTCTCTCTCTCTCTCTCTCTCTCTCTCTCTTGCTTGCTCTGTCACAACTCTCCGCTTCTCTCTTTCCTCTTGTCTCTCTCTTTCTACTCCTTCTCGCTCTCTGTCACAGCACTCCTCTCCTCTTGTTTCTCCTCTCCTCTCCTCTTTCCTATCCTTGCCACATAAAAATAATGCAGTTTACTAGGATATTACAGGAGAATGTCTATGTAACAAGATGTTAAGACTGATTCAGACAGTAGAGCAGGCCAAGAGCTACCTGGGATAAAAGGTTGAACATCTATATCAATATCATATAAAAAGCATCTCAATGACAATATGAAAGAGGGAAGTGGTATGACTGTGAATGTAGTAAATTGGACCTACATGGACCTCAGAAACACCACAGTCCTCAACTTTAGTAAATACTGAAGTATTTAATATGTATATACCCTGTCCATTCCCCCAGCCAGGTCACCCATTATACAAGTCAGTATTCCACGTCCATCCATGTCTGAGGATGTCGGGACATGATGTGGAATTCAGCCACTAGGGAAACTGTTACCTTCAAGTAGGTTTTGGTTTTGTGGACAGGGATGGTGGATGGGCATAAGCATCTGCCTCTGCCTCTGATTCCAAAGGTTGTGAGTTTGAATCCAGCGATAGAAAGTTGTTTTTATATTTTTGTTTTAAGCCTATCCCTAACCTTAACCCTTACCTTAACCATTCAGAGTTAATGACTAACCTTAACCCTTACCTTAACCATTCAGAGTTAATGCCTAACCTTCACCCTTACCTTAACCATTCAGAGTTCATGCCAAACCTTAACCCTTACCTTAACCATTCAGAGTTAATGACTAACCTTAACCCTTACCTTAACCATTCAGAGTTAATGCCTAACCTTCACCCTTACCTTAACCATTCAGAGTTCATGCCAAACCTTAACCCTTACCTTAACCATTCAGAGTTAATGCCTAACCTTAACCCTTACCTTAACCATTCAGAGTTAATGCCTAACCGTAACCCTTACCTTAACCATTCAGAGTTAATGCCTAACCTTCACCCTTACCTTAACCATTCAGAGTTCATGCCTAACCTTCACCCTTACCTTAACCATTCAGAGTTCATGCCAAACCTTAACCCTTACCTTAACCATTCAGAGTTAATGCCTAACCTTAACCCTTACCTTAACCATTCAGAGTTAATGCCTAACCGTAACCCTTACCTTAACCATTCAGAGTTAATGCCTAACCTTAACCCTTACCTTAACCATTCAGAGTTAATCCCAAACCTTAACCCTTACCTTAACCATTCAGAGTTAATCCCAAACCTTAACCCTTACCTTAACCATTCAGAGTTAATGCCAAACCTTAACCCTTACCTTAACCATTCAGAGTTAATGCCTAACCTTAACCCTTACCTTAACCATTCAGAGTTAATGCCTAACCTTAACCCTTACCTTAACCATTCAGAGTTAATGCCAAACCTTTACCCTTACTTTAACCATTCAGAGTTAATCCCAAACCTTAACCCTTACCTTAACCATCAGAGTTAATGCCTAACCTTAACCCTTACCTTAACCATTCAGAGTTAATGCCAAACCTTAACCCTTACCTTAACCATTCAGAGTTAATGCCAAACCTTAACCCTTACCTTAACCATTCAGAGTTAATGCCAAACCTTAACCCTTACCTTAACCATTCAGAGTTAATGCCTAAACTTAACCCTTACCTTAACCATTCAGAGTTCATCCCAAACCTTAACCCTTACGTTAACCATTCAGAGTTAATGCCAAACCTTAACCCTTACCTTAACCATTCAGAGTTAATCCCTTAAACACTTCCAAATTTGACGTTTGGAACAACTTCGAAATTTGACATTTGGGAAACATGGTTGAACGTCAAATTCTGACACGAGACTGTGAGAGATGGTAGCATTCCCCTCCCCCATATCCCAATTTGTGCCACCTGTTAGTGAGAAACCTACATGCCAAGTGCAGACCATATAATGTGTTCCCTACAGGTTATAGACAAGAGTAGAAGTGCTGAACTCTCCATTCAGAACCCAGACCTACCTACAGGTTATAGACAAGAGTAGAAGTGCTGAACTCTCCATTCAGAACCCAGTCCTACCTACAGGTTATAGACAAGAGTAGAAGTGCTGAACTCTCCATTCAGAACCCAGACCTACCTACAGGTTATAGACAAGAGTAGAAGTGCTGAACTCTCCATTCAGAACCCAGACCTACCTACAGGTTATAGACAAGAAGTGCTGAACTCTCCATTCAGAACCCAGTCCTACCTACAGGTTATAGACAAGAAGTGCTGAACTCTCCATTCAGAACCCAGACCTACCTACAGGTTATAGACAATTAGTGCTGAACTCTCCATTCAGAACCCAGACCTACATACACGTTATAAGAAAGTGCTCTTTAAGTATTTCCCCAGTAGGTTTCCTCAAGGAGAAATATCCCACTTTCATGTTAAGATAATAAAACAAAAACACTCTAGTAAATACTACAGTAACGTCTGCAAAAACACGACAGTAATTACTATAGTATATACTACTATTTTTCCTACAACAGTATTTCTACTATAGTAAACTGTAAATACCGCAGTATTCTACAATAAACTACAGTGAATACTATAGTAAAGTCCACAACAACACTACAGTGAATTCCTACCACAGTATACACTATAGTATTTCTTCATGTGGGTTCTCATGCTCTCTGTTGAAGCTTTCCTCTCCTCTCCTTTCTCCTCCCCTCACTCTCTCTGTCACCGCTCTCCTCTTCTCTTCTCCCTTCCCTCTCCTATCTCTCTCTCACAGCTCTCTCTCTCTCTCTCTCTCTCTCTCTCTCTCTCTCTCTCTCTTTCACAGCTCTCCTGTCTCTCTCTCTCTTTCACAGCTCTCCTCTCTCTCTCTCTCTCTCTCTCTCTCTCTCTCCCTCTCTCTTTCACAGCTCTCCCTCTCTCTCTCTCTCTCTCTCTCTCTCTCTCCCTCTCTCTTTCACAGCTCTCCTCTCTCTCTCTCTCTCTATATATATATTTCTCTCTCTCCCTCTCTCTTTCACAGCTCTCCTCTCTCTCTCTCTCTCTCCCTCTCCCTCTCTCTCTCTCTCTCTCTCTCTCCCTCTCTCTCTCTCTCTCTCTCTCTCTCTCTCTCTCTCTCCCTCTCTCTTTCACAGCTCTCCTCTCTCTCTCTCAATTCAATTCAATTCAAGGGCTTTATTGGCATGGGAAACATGTGTTAACATTGCCAAAGCAAGTGAGGTAGACAACATACAAAGTGAATATATAAGGTGAAAAACAACAAAAATGAACAGTAAACATTACACATACAGAAGTTTCAAAACAGTAAAGACATTACAAATGTCATATTATATATATATATATATATATATATATATATATACAATGTACAAATAGTTAAAGGACACAAGATAAAATAAATAAGCATAAATATGGGTTGTATTTACAATGGTGTTTGTTCTTCACTGGTTGCCCTTTTCTCGTGGCAACAGGTCACAAATCTTGCTGCTGTGATGGCACACTGTGGAATTTCACCCAGTAGATATGGGAGTTTTTCAAAATTGGATTTGTTTTCGAATTCTTTGTGGATCTGTGTGATCTGGGGGAAATATGTATCTCTAATATGGTCATACATTGGGCAGGAGGTTAGGAAGTGCAGCTCAGTTTCCACCTCATTTTGTGGGCAGTGAGCACATAGCCTGTCTTCTCTTGAGAGCCATGTCTGCCCCTACGGCGGCCTTTCTCAATAGCAAGGCTATGCTCACTGAGTCTGTACATAGTCAAAGCTTTCCTTAATTTTGGGTCAGTCACAGTGGTCAGGTATTCTGCCGCTGTGTACTCTCTGTGTAGGGCCAAATAGCATTCTAGTTTGCTCTGTTTTTTTGTTAATTCTTTCCAATGTGTTAAGTAATTATCTTTTTGTTTTCTCATGATTTGGTTGGGTCTAATTGTGCTGTTGTCCTGGGGCTCTGTAGGGTGTGTTTGTGTTTGTGAACAGAGCCCCAGGACCAGCTTGCTTAGGGGACTCTTCTCCAGGTTCATCTCTCTGTAGGTGATGGCTTTGTTATGGAAGGTTTGTGAATCGCTTCCTTTTAGGTGGTTGTAGAATTTAATGGCTCTTTTCTGGATTTTGATAATTAGTGGGTATCGGCCTAATTCTGCTCTGCGTGCATTATTTGGTGTTTTACGTTGTACACAGAGGATATTTTTGCAGAATTCTGTGTGCAGAGTCTCAATTTGGTGTTTGTCCCATTTTGTGAAGTCTTGGTTGGTGAGCGGACCCCAGACCTCACAACCATAAAGGGCAATGGGCTCTATGACTGATTCAAGTATTTTTAGCCAAATCCTAATTGGTATGTTGAAATTTATGTTTCTTTTGATGGCATAGAATGCCCTTCTTGCCTTGTTTCTCAGATCGTTCACAGCTTTGTGGAAGTTACCTGTGGCACTGATGTTTAGGCCAAGGTATGTATAGTTTTTTTGTGTGCTCTAGGGCAACAGTGTCTAGATGGAATTTGAATTTGTGGTCCTGGTGACTGGACCTTTTTTGGAACACCATTATTTTGGTCTTACTGAGATTTACTGTCAGGGCCCAGGTCTGACAGAATCTGTGCATAAGATCTAGGTGCTGCTGTAGGCCCTCCTTGGTTGGTGACAGAAGCACCAGATCATCAGCAAACAACAGACATTTGACTTCGGATTCTAGCAGGGGGAGGCCGGGTGCTGCAGACTTTTCTAGTGCCCGCGCCAATTCGTTGATATATATGTTGAAGAGGGTGGGGCTTAAGCTGCATCCCTGTCTAACCCACGACCCTGTGTGAAGAAATGTGTGTGTTTTTGCCAATTTTAACCGCACACTTGTTGTTTGTGTACATGGATTTTATAATGTCATATGTTTTACCCCCAACACCACTTTCCATCAGTTTGTATAGCAGACCCTCATGCCAGATTGAGTCGAAGGCTTTTTTGAAATCAACAAAGCATGAGAAGACTTTGCCTTTGTTTTGGTTTGTTTGGTTGTCAATTAGGGTGTGCAGGGTGAATACATGGTCTGTTGTACGGTAATTTGGTAAAAAGCCAATTTGACATTTGCTCAGTACATTGTTTTCATTGAGGAAATGTACGAGTCTGCTGTTAATAATAATGCAGAGGATTTTCCCAAGGTTACTGTTGACACATATTCCACGGTAGTTATTGGGGTCAAATTTGTCTCCACTTTTGTGGATTGGGGTGATCAGTCCTTGGTTCCAAATATTGGGAAGATGCCAGAGCTAAGTATGATGTTAACCTCTTAAGTCGACCCTCTACTTTTTTGAACATTCTGTTAAAAATCGCGCAACATTTCAGCGCCCTGCTACTCATGCCAGGAATATAGTATATGCATTTGCTTAGTCTGTGTGGATAGAAAACACTCAGACGTTTAAAAAACTGGTTAAATCACTGCTGTGGCTTTACCAGAACGGCATTTACATCGAAAAGCACAGGAAAAACTGATCACTGAAAATGGGAAAATATATCCATGCGCTACTTGAACCCATTGATAAAGGTGAACCACAATTAATTGACTGAGGTTGCAGTACCTACAGCTTCCACACGGTGTCTAGAGTCTTGTCATTTCCCTTCGAGTTTTTTCTTGGTCAGACACATGCAGGGCACCGTATCTCCTCCGGTCTAGGACCGGATATTTTCGTTGAGTTTCTAGCCGGACATTTTTTCAGACGGACAGCTAATGATCTTTACATCGCCTCCTGATGAATTTTATCGCTTATTAACGTTTACTAATAC